>NC_142243.1:75261327-75412842 GCF_052056855.1 Sturnus vulgaris | reverse complement strand
TAATAGCACCTGGCCAGTGGTCTTCTTGCAAGTAAGTACAGCCTGGGCTGGGATGCACTAAGTCAAGCCAGCCTGACATTTCCAATGGTATGTACAGCCAGAGTGTGGGCTCCTCACTAGTTAAGATAGTTTAACCACTTATTTGGGCCCTTACTTTTTTAGTTTCCCAAAAATGCCTTCTTGATTAATGCCCTGACGTTTCATCTTTCAGTGCACATCTTTAACCAGTTTTAGACAACATCCATATTCAAAAGACTTTAGTGCTTCAGGCTTTCTCAGTCAGAGAGAAGGCAATGGGAGCCCTCTTCCCTCCCCACTGGGCATTGTCATTCACCCTGTATTTTTCAGGCTTTTTTTGTTTGGAAATGTATCTAGTTTCCTTCTGAACTCTTTAAAGCTCCTTACTTCAATGACAGACATGTGTAACACATTCCATATGCTCTCTTCCCTTTGGTCCATGAGCTCCTCTGTCTGTCTCCGATGGAGGGACATGCCAGGCTCCCCCTGTTGCCACTTAAAAGCTGGGAAGCGCCCTTGGTTCTTTAATAAAATTAAACAAAATTAATTTTGCTTCAAACGCTCTCTCTCTGGAGCAGCACACAGCCTCGCTTTGCTCTACTTAGGTGTTTGCACGTTGTGCCGTATTGTTCCATCCATGCCAGGATATTATTTTTACAGCTGGCCGTGCCTTTGATAGAGGGAAGCGTGAGAGTTTAAAGGCAGCAGAGGGAGAGAGGGAGGGAGGGAGGATGGCGGGGGAGCTGCCCGAGTCCCCGAGTGGGAGCTGCGCTGCACCGACCGCTGTGCAGAGCGGAGCACCAGCGGGGCGGCTGCTCGGCAAAGCACGAGGGGGAAACAAGCCAAAAGTGATGCAGAATGAACAGCTGGGCCTTGGGAGCACTGATGGGCCTTAACGAGCCTGCCCAGCCTCCCCTGGGCCCAGCAGCCCCAGTTTAGCTCAGCCAGAGGCTCGGTGCTGCTCGCTTGGTGCTGTCCGTGTGCCTCATCCCGGCTAAGTGACACCCAGGTCTTCCCAGGTGGGTCTCAGGCTCATGTTTTGGGTGCTTCCCTCTCCTGCTGCTCCTTGGGCCTGGCCCATTGCTGCTCTTGGTCTGGGGCTGATGATGGACCTGTGTCCAGCCGCTGGCTCTGCTGGGGGCTGTGGGAGGCTGGGTCCCCCTCCCTCATGGAGCAGCCTCGCTGTCCTGCATCCCCCTGGCAAGCATCTCTTTGTCTCGGGTGAGGTCCCTTCTGCAACGTTCTATCTTAAAACCCCTCCCAGGTACGTCATGGTTTCCTTCTTACTGGTTCTGTATGGGCTGTGGACTGAAAAGCAGCAGGTGGAAAATAAAGATGGAGGTCACCCGATTTGCAGAGGGCAGAACGCAAATGGGGAGAGGGAAGAAAAGATGGAAAGACTCAGACTGAAATGTAGCTAATAGAGTCACTCAGTGTTGTTTATTTAAGGCTGGTTCAGGTTCAAATTCAGTCCCAGGTACTCTGGAACTGATTTCTGTCAGGCAACAAATGGAGATCCAAAGGACCCCGGTGCTGGTTGAGCCGGCCGGGGCCCTCCAGCGAGGCGAGCGGGGCTCTGCAGCTGCGCTTCCACACCGGTGTTTGTGCAGCAGTGCGGAAGCCATCAAACCGCGTGCTTGTGGATTTCACCGCTCACGGGAGACCTATTAAAATAAGGTATTACATGGTGTGCCTGAGGCAGCAGGGACAGGTGAAAGAGGGCAGATTTGGCATCGGACTGCAGTTGCTTTATCAAAGAAAGCAAAATGGATTTCTCTAATTTACAGATACTGTAGTCTCAGCTAAAAAACTCACTTGCCTGTGCTTGTCAGCACTCGGCGTCTAAAATGTCACTTTTCGCTCCTTGAGAAAAGAAGCAGCAATAATCCTGTGCTGCTGCCTCACAAATGTGAATGCAAATGCGTTGTGTGGTGATTTGTTGATTTCCAGAGACATCCTAATCCTGCAGGCTCCTTGTTGCCAGTCTAAGGCTTTGCCTGCCCTTTGTTTTATCTGTGGAGAGCAGAGTGGTTCTGGCTGGGCTCTCACCAGTGGGGTGTGCAGTAGCACCTGTGAAGAACAACCTGGGCTCAGCTGGGCACACTTATCCAAATGAAAAAAGGTCATTTTCCCCTTCATCTCCACATCCATTGCGCTGTCTCTGTCAGGTCTCTAATTTTTGGCCACAAACCATACTGTGCTACCACTTCCCATGTTCTTGCCTCACTTCTCTCACAGTGAGGCAATGGGATCAGCCACAAAATCCCTGCTTCCAGGCCTGCTGCTGGGTGAGTTGGACAATACTTTCTCTTCCCTGGTTATGCCATTTTCCTGCGGTTTCCCTCCGTTTCATCTCTTTGTGAGTCTCATATGCTGCTGTTTGTCTGCCTCAGTGTGTCCACAATGACCTTGCTCCATCCTTTTGTTTTGGGTTTCACTGGCTGTAAGTCATTTCACTTTTAATTAGTGTATGTATTTTCATTCTGTGTTGTTTATTATAGCATCATGTTCTGTTTGGATAATGTCATGTTTCGGCTCAAAGGGCTTTAAAAGTTCCGAAAATGTAGTTGGAGACAAACTCTCTCTCCAGATTCAGTTTCTTCTGAGCATCAAGCAGATTGCTCTTGCCTTCACACCCGTGGGGAGCATCAGCTGCTCCCCAGCAGTGGGGAGACAAGCCCTCCTGTGTCCAGGACAGGGAGCATTGGATAGGAATATCACTGTGGTTTCTGTCCCTTGTGGAACTTAAGAGGAAACTCGGGCATAGGCAAGGTGGTCACTCCAGTGGGTGGCAGGAGGGTGGCTGAGCTCTAGACTGGCATAGCACGTGGTGGAGGTGCACGTGGGTTCTGGATACTTCTGCTGCCCAAGGGCCAGAGCAGGGCTAAGCTTGGCTGTGCTACAGCCCAGGAGAAGCACAAGGCTTGGACATGAGCACTGGTGAAAAAGTCACCCAGCACAACAGGCAGACCTCAGTGGCTTAGCAGTGCTCTTGTCCTGCTTCCTCTACCTGGAAAATGTCTTCTTGTCCTCCCTGAGGTACTTGGAGGTTCTGCTTGGGCCAAAGGACCTCTGAAGCCAGCACTGGGGATTGAAGCTGTCCTTCCCTGCCAGGCTTATCTCTTTTTTTCCATTTTAAACACACCTTGTGTTTAAAACCACAACTTGTGGTTTGAAGGCGGGCTGAGAGTGCTTCTCCTTTCCTCTAAAATTTCGTATCTTCATGCTGAAGTGACAGCTGAAAAGACAACAGCAGCAAAAAGCTTCCAGATTAATGTACACAGACAAATCACAAGCCAAGCAATGAGGTTCACTCCTTCCTTGTCTCTGCCTTCAAGGCTTTTGCTTGTGTGTCTCAATAACTCTTGTGGGTCCTTTCCAACTCGGAATATTTTGTGTCTCCAGCAGCTCCCAGTGAATGCTGGTGAGGTGGAAATATGTCTCCATCTCCTGCCCCAAGCCAGCAAGTGCCACCAGATCTTAGAGGTCTCACAGAACTAACTGTGCTTCAGCTGGTGGCCTGTCATTCCCACCACTGATACAAATGTCCTCTTTAAGCAGGCAAAACGAGAACTATGGGACACCACACTTTAAGATTCATAATTGCAATTTCTTGATAAGCTGCTATCTCATCCTGTCCTATTTAATGCTCTTTTATTGTTGTAGACTGGGGGCTGGATTAAAGTAGTCCAGGTATAGATGTCTCACATCATTGAGGAATCTTGGTTCATTCCAGCAGGTCTTCACCTGCCTGTCCAGGCATGTGGGTGTCTCCTGTGTGTCTTGAACCTTATTTTCTTTCTCTGCATTGCTGCCACAAGTAGCAGTGGGTGGCTCTGGTGGCAGTGAGAGACCCAGGGGCAGACAGCTGGAGGAGGCCCTTGCTGCACGCCCTTTACAGGGGCACCAATGGGCAAAAGGATCAACTGTCCACTATTATCAATTTTATCTATTTTTATCAAATTTTCCCTCAATTGTACTACCTACAGATTTAATTGCATCCAAATGGAGGCACACCTGCTGGAGTCTGATAGCTGAGCTTGACACCACTGCTTCTGATGAGCTCCCCTCTGCCTCTGGGGCTGTGGACTCCCCTTCTCTCTCTAGTGCTTTTTCCTTTGTTCTAAACATGTTCCTGGAGAAAGGCTGAATGCAACTATGTGCATCATTCCCTGTCCAGCTCAGAGATAATGCTGTCCTATTGCCCCAGTATCCAGCTGTGGGGATGTTTGTGGCATGGGACTTTTTTCCTTCTCTTTCTGAGTTTACAGACCATGACTCAAGGAGGTAGCTACAATATGCAGACAGGTCTTAAGATTCTTAAGCACTTAAGAATTCTCTTTATAATTACTTCCATGGTTCCATGAGACACAGAAATGCTTTTGTCCCCCATTGCACTGATTGTAAACAGCAGTGTGAAGCTGAAAGCATAAATCCTCTCATCTGCAGCAGGCATTTGCTCTGGGAAAAATGTGTCCAGCTGGTGTCAGGAGCCCAGGGTTACATCCATGCTCCTGAATCCAGCTTGTTTGACATCTGTGGGATGGGGCTCACAACAGAGCTCGGCTGCATGCAGCTGACCCCTCTGCCCCAAGGTGCACAAGAAAGACTCGTGGGAGATGTGATGGTGGGCCACAGTGATCATTAAATGCTTGACTTTGTTTCTCAGTGTAATGAGAAACAAGGAATTGCTACCCTGAGTTAACTTTAAGCTATTGGGGAGCTATTTAGCAGGATACTCTGGGAATCTGCTTCCGGGGGCTCAGAGTTCACAAGTGCAGGTCAATTTTTACGAATCACTTTTCAATGCACAGGATCAGGGAATTCCACTGTATATCAGCACTGCAGAGAGTGGAAGGTGTAAGTGGGAATGGAGGGCCACCTGTACTGAAACTTGCAGGTATTTTGCCACTGTGAGCTGTTCTTGCTCATCTTGGTGAGGTTTCTGCTCAGAAACCTGTGTAACAGATCAGGTGCCCTTGTCCCTTAAGCTTAGTATTGCCCTCTCTGAAACTTGGATAAATAAAAGTTCCTGTAAAGGTCAAAATAAAAAAAGAGAAAATAGCTGTTTTGTAGGCAAAACTGACAGTTCTCACCATAAATTGGTGGTGGCTTCTGCACAAGTTCCCAAAGCCTTTTCCTAAGAGGTGCTGGGTTGTGCCTGTAGGGCTTACAGGCAGCTTTGCCACGTGCCTTGTCTGAGGTGCAGCGTTGGCTGTGCAGGCTCAGCTGGCCAGAAACAGAGGGCAGAGTCAGCCCTGACTTCCTGGACGGGGAAATGAGTACAACAGCAATTGGCTTTATTCCCTACAGCCTCCAGCCTGCCTCACAGAGGGGTTTTAATGCTCTTACTCACGGCAATTGGTCCTGCAAACCCTGGGTTGGTGATTTTGTGAGTGGGAGCCTCAGCATTTATTGCTTCCCACTCAGGGTCCCTTTGCCAGTGTAACCTCCCCCTACTGCCAGTGCTGCTTCCTTGGCTGTGTGTGGTCCTTTTGCTGAATCCCGACATCTTTTATTTTTGGTTAACATCAGAATGGAGCTGCAGAATAGCTGCTCTTTCATTTTGCTCTTAAATAGGCCATGCTGCTTGTCTGCATAAATATTCTCTTCGTGCATGCTGTCACTGTGCCTCGCAGGCTTCTTGGAAGGCAAAAAAACCCAAACCACTTTATTTTTCAAAAAGATGCCTTTTCTTCCTAATGCATTGGCCCTGCTCTGTACGACAGCCAGCAATTGGCCCCGAAGGATGAATACTAAGCTGCTTTGCCAAGGTGCAATTCAGCCATAAGGCATCCCATATATCCAGGGCTGTCCTGTGAGACCTTTCAGGCAGGGGATTGAAGCCGGGGCGAGGCCACCTCGGCAGATCCACCCCGCTCAAGAGCTCGACCTTAAAGCCAAAGCCAGGTTTTAGCCACTGGTGTGCAAATCCCAGCGAGATGAGCCGCAGATGCAAGTCACTTTTCTCCGGGATGAAAGCTTCTGCTGTCAAGCTGTTCAAAGGGAAACATCCTGAGGCTGAAAACTGCTGGTGTGCACTAGCTCCTGCTCCAGAGGCTGGGAGGCTGGCCACGTGCCTCGGCTTGCCTTGGACCCGCAGGGAGGGATGGATGGATGGATGGATGGATGGATGGATGGATGGATGGATGGATGGATGGATGGATGGATGGATGGATGGGAGGCAGGGAGTCCCGGGGGAAGGGTACAGAGGGACAAAGCTGGCTTTGCAAAGTTGGCTGCAGAGCCCCTGCCCTGCTCGCCCCTGCCTCCGTGCCCAGAGGCAAATAAATGTGTTTGCCTCAAAAGCCACAGGACTTGGCCAAGGAACACACGAAGCTCTGGGTCTGCCGTGAAGCAGAGCACCGACAGGCTTGCCCTCCTTGCTGAAGAACTTGCCTGCAGAGATCATGCAACTGATCGTGTCTAACAGCGTTTATGAGACCTGATTACTTATCAGAATAAAAGCCAGCTCAGCCTTCAATCCTGGTCAGCTTTTCCTGCAATGTTTTCCCAGTGCACAGAGGCCACCCTGAAGGAAACGTGCAGGGGAAAACTGCCCCATGCGCCTGGCTGGGCTGAAGCCCGTGTCACTCGCAGAGCCAAGGTGGAGTTTGTTACCAAAAGAAAAGGAACAAAAGGAGCTGTAAGTCAGGCCGTGGGGAGGAATGAACCATGTGGGAGAGAGGATGCGTGTGGGAGCAGCGCCCGTGCCTGGAGGGGCGAGGGAAGCGGGATGCGAGAATCTGCCTGGCTCGCCTGGCGTGACTCCGCATATTTGGAGCAAAGAGGAGTGGCACAAATGGGAGCGGCCCCAGATCGCTGCCGCAGGCTGTGCCTTGCTTTGCAGGCACCGAGGCAAGGGCAAGCACAGGTTTTGCGTTTCAAAACGGTGAAGAGGGATGTAGGGGCTTAAGAGACACCATGAGACTCCTGTGCCAGGCTTGCAACGTCTTCCATCGCCCACAGCTCACTGTAGACTTCTGTTCCAGACTGCCCTAGCTCTGCTGGAGTGGTAATTAGGGTGGATTTTGTCCTACTTCTCTCAATAAAAGGTTGCTCGGGAACCTCCCTGTTCTTACAATTAGAAACCAGCTAAGAAGAAGGGAGCAGCCACATGGGGTCAGCTGGGGGATCCTTCTGGGTATCATATGCCAAACATTAGTCAGCAGCAAATTTTAGCAGGAAAAGCAAGACCTGTTAAATTTAGAGAACCTAGATTATAGCCACACCAAACAAATCTTTCTCTGGAAGAAAACACAAGACATTTGTGAGGCCACATCCAAGTGTGCCATGTCCTGTTGTCCAGGGTCCTTGGTACCAGATCAGATCCAGCAGAAGGATGTGGCATACAAGGAAAAGACAAGAGAGATGGATTTGTCCAGCCTGTAGAAGGGAAGGCTTGAAAGGAGACTTCAGTGCTATCTGACGCTACCTTGCAGGAAATACAGAGCCATACTCACCTTGGAAATGCATGGTGAAAGGATGAGAGGCACTAAACAGAAGTTATGTACAAGGATATCCCAGTTAAACATTATCAGACAATTTTCACAGAGTTGGTAGTCAACCAGCCTGCAGGCATGCACAAAGCTCTCCCAACAAAGGCTTACTCTGACTTTAAGCTGGCTGTGCTTTGGGTAGGGAAGGGGCCTGACACTTCTGACTTTACTTATTGTGTGATTCCATGTATTGCTTATAGGCATACCTGATTTTTTTGTTTAATTTATATGTATACCTGTAGCTCAGGCAACTGTAAGTGTAATCACCCTTGTCTAACATCTCTTGTAATATGACCCTGTTTTCACTTCCTTGTGGTACTACCAGACACCACCCATTTATGCTAAAATTGCCAGTGAAGCTCTTTGTGCAGCATCTTTTCTTTCAGTATGTTAATCTCTTTCCCTTTGCTGTCCCAGTTTTCGTGCTGTATTTCAAAGAAGGAGATTTCTGACAAAGCCATGACCAAGATCCAGGTGGTGGCTTGGAAGCCAGGCAGCACCTCCAGCAGATGTGCCTGACAGGGTTATCAGGGTTGATGCTCCAGCTGTGCAGATGATCGAGGTTCACACTTGAGCTCAGCTCCTGGGTCTCCTTTCTGTGGTGGTCCTGTTTCCCAGACAGTGACACAGCAGCCACGTGTGGGTGTCTGAGTACAGCTGGTGTTGGTGGGACCCTGCTCTCACATCTCCAAAACATGGCCCTGGGGTTTGGTGCCCACAGGGTGGCTCATGCAGCGGCTCTGTATCCACACCTTGGGGACAGATCTGACCTCTTGGTGTCAAGGCCAATCAGGCAATTACAAACCAAGGTGGGACAGCAGGTCCAGAAGGAAGTAGGTCCTTCCCCTCTGCCACCCACAGGAGGCCAATTGCTCTGGATTCATTGCACTCTGAAGCCAACAGCACCATGCTTGCTTAAAATGGCTGCAACCTCCACGCCACCCTCTGCCATGCTTTAACTATCTCAGGTGAAAAACATATCTCAAATGAAGCTGGGGCTCTGGGCCATGAGCAAGCCCTTCAGCATTACTGTCCATATTGCCCTTTTTGCAGCCTGTCCTTTAATGCAGAAAGTGGCACTTAAAATGAACTGTCATACTCGAAGGACCAACACTCTCACTTGTGAACCCTATGTGAACCCAGGAAAAAATCGATAAGGGGCTTAAAAAGACCAGCAAAATAGCATTTAATCTCCTCTGTGTCAGCAGATCTGCAGAGCAGGTTTAGGGTTGTTTTGCATCTGGGACTGAAATAAAAAATGCCATGTAGGATTGCCTGCAGGTGATTAAGTTTTGTTTTAAAACTTTAAACAAACATGAAAATCTTAGTGTAAGCTTCTCAAAGATTAAGCACTCATGAACTTGGGAGGAAAGAGCATAAAGCTGGCATTCATGAGATTTAGGATTGCTGTCTTCTCTACCACTGTGCTACATGGAATGTGACTATGTCCTGCTTCATTCAAGCCAGATCTTCCACTGAAATCAGAAGGCATAAGTTAGCCTGGGAGCTGAGGGCTTAAACACTGTCAGGAGATATTTGCTGGGATTCCTCTCCTTCACTGCCACCTGTGAGGTGTTGCGAGAGCTCTTGGACGAGGACTGGTCCCTACATGTTTGTAAATTATGAGCTCTGATTTTATTGTTCTTCTCTGAGGGTCCTTATAAGGAGTTGTGTTGCCTCATATTGGTGTCCACACTTTGTCTTGTCTGGAGATACTGATCACAGCTTGAAGTCTGTGGCTGTAAAGAGAGACAGTAAAGTCAGTGACCTGGGGTGGGCTCTGGTATGTGCAGCCGGGGGCTCCAATGAAGCTGAAATGCCTTGTCAGGTTCTGTGACGGGTGCCAGAGTCCTGAGCTGCTTGGAGCCACTGGCAGCAGGGTACACACAGCCCCAGTCTGTGCACAGCTCTTCATCCTTGTGTGCACATCCACAGCATGTGTGGGAGAAGGTAACTCAATTAGGTGTCCCTTCCTTTTTTTTTTTCCCCCCGACGAAAGAAAAAATGTTGAGCTTGATGAGAGCAAAAAACCTTCACATTATCAGACTGCACATTCCCACCCTCAATGAAGGCTGCAGCAGAGCTGGCACTCACCCTGTCCCTCAGCCCCGGGCAGCACCTGTGACCCCACGTGCTCAGGACAGTGGCACCTGACTCACTTCCTTCTCTGGGTGGAGCAAAACCTCTTGCATGGCAATACCTCTGCTGACCCCGGGTGCAAAGGTTGGGCAGTGCTTGCGTGTGGCCAGCGGGAGCGGCTTTTCTCCTCCTCTTTTCATGTGACATAAATGGGAATGACCCAGGGTTTATGAATCCCAGATGGAAAATGTCAGGAGTGGAAAGCAGAGCTGGTCCAGAAGCCGTGTTTCCATTTGCAAGACTCATTTTGGGCAGGGGACATGTGGCCATTTGGTATTTTGGGGCAAGGACTGATAGTTTTTCCTGTGAGTAAAACAGCGTCCACCCGTGCAGTTCAAACCAAAATCATCATTGTCACAAACATGCTTCAGCTTCTGACCTCAATTCCCTCACAGTCTGCAGGAAAAAGAGGATTGTTCCCCGTTTGCCCAAAGAAGCAAGCAGTGTTTGATGTGTGTCTGCACAAAGGCGGGCAGGAAGAGGGATGTTCGGTGCACAAACACGGCTTTGATTGCACAGTTGTATCATAGATGGGGGTGATACCAACAATGTTGTGCAACAACAGAAGGTGTTTCCAGAGTTACACAACAGCTGGATCCCGTACTGTAGATCAAGAAACTGTAAGTAATTTATTCCAGGTAACAAAGCACACCCTATACAGTGGAAGCTTGGTGCATTACACAGACCCCCCCCCGCCCCGCAACTGTCCCAGCACGGACGACAACATTTTAATTTGTTTTGCATTAATGTGCTTGGCATAAGTGAGGGAACAAAGATAACCCTTCTGAAATAATAAGTGGTATCTGCTCCCGTGGAAGATGCAGGTGCCTAATAGCTTTCCATGGAGATCCCATTTGTGAGCACAGGGAAAGAAGTCAAAGTGGCAGCAAAATCCAAGTGCATTGGATGATGGTGACAGCTCCAAAAAGCACACTTCTACATGTGGTCACGGTAAAACCTAAATTTTCCACTTTGAAAAGCCAGGGAAAACAATCCTTATCAAACCTGACTTCCTCAAAATATACCAGATGTATCCAGGGCCACTCATGCTGCCACAGGAGCACATCCTAGGAAAAAATAAACAAAACCAAACAACAAATGAACAACAAACAAACAAACAGAAGTTAGCTGTTTCTGTTAATCTGGTTTATAGAGAGAGGGATGATGCAGAAAAGCCTTGGTGAGCTCTGTCTTAGAATCCTTTTCCAACTGCTTCTAGAAAAATCCTGCTGTAAATCCCTTGCAGTTGCAGTACCTCGGGTAGTTCTGGGAGACAGATGAAGTTGCCATCTTCTGCCATGTCCCCATAGACTCTTCCAGAGGAAAACCACCTCCAGGCAGAGACACCTAAGCTCAGTTAGGAGCCTCACAAGACCAGACTAGGAGGGCTGAAGACATTTCCCTGCGCAACACACACTGCAAGGCTTTTGGGAAATGTGCTGTGGCTGACACAGTCGGTGTCAGCAGCCTCTCCCCTTGCTGCAGAAACCCCTGCAAGGCAGCCCTGGCCACAAATACAGATCTGGTGATGGCTCCAGGGAAAACAGAAATTGATTTCTGCTCTGCATGGGAAGCCAGAAGGAATCTGGTACTGGAGTCAGGTTGGGAAAAATGACCAAGAAATAGGCCATACTCACAACTGAAGCATTCAGCCACTAAATGCCCTGCTAAGGAGCTGATGTCATGAGGATTAGGAAATCCACTGCTGTGATATGATGTTTACTTGGCTCTGGAGTTGTAGCATGAAACTTGTGAGGATGCTATGAATTGAAAGCATTTGTTAGGACCTACATGAAAACCAAAGTCAGGAGCTGTCCTCCATCACAAGAGTGGGTTCACACAAAGTCGTGAGATTTCGTCTCTTGCTTTCAGTATCTGCATTTTACATCAGCTCCCTGTGATTAAATGAAGAATACAGCATGATTTTATAGCACACCCTGTGCTTCTCATAAAATCTCTTGGCAAGAAAGATTTTTTTTCAAGATACACAGTAAAAACAACAAGGCTTTCTCTGTATCCACAAAATAATTTTTTCTAGATCTACTACTGAACCAAGTAGAACCTCTTCTCTTTGTATCTTTTATTTCTTGGCAAACAGTGATCACTGCAATGAAAAATGTTTGAAAGAGAAAATCTTGTGATAGAGTTTATCCAAGATATTTTTTTTTCATGGGGCACATTGCTGACAATTGCTCTGTGCTTCATGACAAGTTCAGAGAATAATAAACTACTAGGAAAAATGTTTCCATTCCAAAAAAGAGCATTTATGCCCCTCAGTCAGAACCTGGCTGTACTTACTAAAGCTGGTCCAAAGAAATAGTTATCTGTATATTTTGTAAAAGCTTTGAATCCTTTTTCCTTCCCTGCAGTTTTTCAACTCTTCTCAAGAGAAAGTAAGTGCAAAGCCCCTTTCCAAATTCTGAGATCTGTTGTTTTGGTTTTCTTTTTTTTTTTTTTTTTTCAGAAGAAGCACCAAATGCCAGAGGAGGACATTACCAGGATTCATGGCATCCCAGTCAAAATTTGCAGCCTGTGTCAGGGAAGCCAAATTCCCATTAGCACCTGAGGTTCAGCCAGCAATACAATTCCTGTTTCTCTTTCTGTCCTTTTTTTTTGAGCTGATTCACCACCTTTGTCACCCCTGCACACCAGGCCAGCCTAAGGACAGTAGCCAAAGGAAAGCACTAACCTATGAGCTGGTACCCAGAGGAATGGCTTAGGATCTTCTACTGGGAGCAGGAGGCATTACTTCTACTGCAAGAGGAGTTCTACAACTGCATGTGTTAGAACTGGGATAGAGAAGTTAGAGAACCACCCTCATGCTATAATTCCTTGGCTTCCTCATTAGCTTATTTTCAAACCCTAAATGACCCAGATGGAAAGAACAGTGCCTGCGCTTTGCTCACCCGCAATTAGGAAGGAAACAAGTTTAAACTGTGTGTGTTCTGTCTGTGGCAAAGGGAAGACTCGTGCTCCCCAATCTGCCCCCAAAATTACTCCTAATAGGACTAAATAGTGTTTTGCAACCGGGCTCTGGGCAAGCAATGAGCTGCCGTGGGGAGGCTCTGCTGCATGCTACCACCAAAACGCCAGCGTGCTTTCGCATGTATCATGCTATTGTTATTATAATGGCAATTAACGAGCTGTAAACAAATTATATGTCTCGATACTGCCCTTTAAATGAGCTGAGGTGCATACCTAGTGGTAGGTAAAAGGTAAAACAACAGCACTAGACAAGTCGTTTCTGGAGCCATTACAAGTAATTTGCAAGCGCAGGCATCTCAGTTTTGCAATCTCACTCATCTTCATTTCCTTCGAACCCTTCATCTTGCCAGCGACAGCAGGCCCTGGCTTCTCTTTTGGAAAGATTTGCCTTTACTCAGCTCTCTTGCTCTGGCTGTGCTTGTGCAAGTGCTGACAAATGTTTAACTCCATTGATATTTCTAGCCTGGAGTAAAAGAGAAAAGCAAGTCTTCTGTGGACAGGGATTAATATTTTCTCCTAAATTTTCCCTTTTAATTAATATGTGAAGAAATTAGGGTTATATTTGCCTAAGGGTGCTACTTTTGTTACATGCTTTGCAAGTGCCTGAAGTTGCTGCTCTAAGCTTCATTAGGCAATTTTAGCAAATCGGAGCACGTTCCTGAGCCCTTGCTGCTTATCCCGCAGCCTCATGTTTTTGTGATCTGCCCTATGCACAGGGAGCTGCAGTACAGAGGAACCCTGAGAAACAAAAATGAAAACAAAGGGATGCACCCGGCAGGTGCCTGCTAAGCAGGACCCCTCGAGTCTGGGCAGTGGCAGCCAAAAATGTGCGTGGGTTCCTGGCAGGCAGCTCAGTGAGGGGGGGGATAGGGGCACACAGACAAACTGCAAAGAAAGAGAAATCCACGTGCCAGCAAACAGCTGTTGAGTAAAGCAGCACACCTGCACTAGGATGCTGGGGGAAAGAGCCTGGCAGTGGAAAGGTACGCTGTGGGATTTAAGGGATAAGGAGGCAAGGCAGTTTGTCCCAGATCTTTGAGTCTACGGGCTCTGAACAAGCACAGAACCCTGCATTGTAACAGAGCCCAGTGTAGGGAGCGACCTGGCCCCACAGGCCCTGGGCACTGTGTGGATCCAGAGGCACAGCAGCCCCTGGCACTCCAGGGGTGGCAGGACAAAGCCTGCTGTGGTACAGTGCTCTCTGGCTTCATCTCCCTGGGATCTTAAAGCCCTTTGGAATTGATAAACAATTCCCATTACATTACAGGATGATATCTTTCATCCTTAGTGTTTTTTTTGGGGAAAAAACCCAAGCACAAGACAAACCCAACCTTCCAGGTGCTGCTGCTTAGAGAAATTATGTGAGCTCAGCTATCTTACCAGTGGGAAATGCTGTCTTCTCCCAGAGCAGTGTCTACTATAAGAAGGAAAAATGTAGTATGAAAAAAGGGTTGAATAAGAAAAAGGGGAAACACAGAGACCATTTTACAGTAAGGGCTTAGGAATGTTTACCTACAACAGCAGCTCATGTCACAGCCACGGTGAGCAGAGGCCAGACACTGGGTGCATGTGCATGGCTAAAGGTGCCTTGAAATGGGAGCAAAACCCTCTTCCAAACCGGGCTTTGCCATTTGGGGAAAGACGGGCACGCATGCCATGTAAAATGTAGGTCAGGGCCACGAGTAAGTGCTGGGGTGCTCTGCAGGGACCTGTGTGATGGACTAACCAAGTCATACAAAGAGAAAACATATCAAGATCCCCTACAGCTGGCCTCAGCTTGTATCACTCACTAAATATTTGATGAATGCTAACTGCCTAACCTACTTTACTCTTCCCGCCTACCGCAGCATTGCCTGGCTCCTCCATTTTTTCTCTATTATTGATGCATTTTTGAGGAAGACCCTGTCTCGCCACAAAACAGCGATCTTAGATGTGAGACAAAAAAAGAAACACAAAAAGAGAATGTAAAACAGACAACCCCAGGAAGAGGAAAGCAATATGCAGGCAAAGGAAAATATAAATTGAGTGGCAGGGCACTATCACCATTTTACAGTTGAATGGAAACCAGCAAAGTCTGGTGATGAAAGTGTGTGGAGAATCACATTAATCTTCTATCCCTTCCTAATAAAAAAAAAGTAAAATTGATTTCACCCTGGGAATTGCACAGGCATGAATCTTACTGATATAACTATATGGAAGAATTGCCAAGGAACGTCATTCTATATGAAATTACCCATTGCGTCATTTTAAAGTTCCATACTAATTCATGCAATATCCAGTTTTGCCACCATAAATATTCATGAAGGAGAGAGAAAAGTGGGTGCACGCAGGACTCCAGGTGGCAGAAGGATTTTTACGTGACAGACACTTCAGTAAGGTCACTCAGTGCATGATTCTCCTCCTGCTGAGAGCAGAGATTGCTGAGCCAAGGTGCTCTCTGGCCTTATCAGAATCAGGGAAAACAGATGAGGAGCAATAAAAATAAAACACAGTTATATTGGATGAAGTCCCACAACAACCCTTGCTCCAGTATTTCAGAAGCCAGGGTTCAGTTTAATCAAGCATAGCTTTCCTGAGCAGAGCTGCTCATGGAACTTGTACGCATGGGGATGTGTAGTGGCAGCTCCATCAACAAAGAGACATTTTTCTTCATTATTTACAAATCATGGTTGGCTTGTGCTTTTTGGCCAGCCAAAGAGGAGGAATAAATAGTGGGTAGAGTGGGTAGAGTGACACAGAGCAGCCACTGGCCTTTTCCAAAGATTATGTCAAATACCTGCACCTTGGCATTCCTGTTACCTTCTCCTTGTCTCTCCCTGTGCTGCCTTGGGGATGTCCCTGCGCCCCAGTTTGAAACAGCACAACAGCTCTGGCATTAATGGTATGGCTGAGCACTGAGTTTCTGTGGGGCTGATTTATGCTGCAGGAAAGTGTTTTTTTCACTCTGAAATGACTCCTTTCAACGAAACAGCACTGTGAGAAATTGGCCTCATCAGTCCTGCCAGCTGGGGAGGGACACAGTGTGCCAGGGATGGCCACATCCGTCTGGATCTGCGAATGCACAAATCTCTCATGCTGGCTCCACGAGCAAAGCCTGGACCATGCTGTTTCCATGAAATCTGCTGATTTACTGTTTTATTTTACTTCCAATGACACGTACCAGGGCATGACTCACTTATTTGCTCTCTAAAACCTTTTATTGTTTAATTGTTGCAGTCTTCCATCCTCAGCACAGGAGGGAACTATCCAGGAAGAGGACACCTGGCAAGCCAAGCACGTACAAAGCATTGCCCCAACGTGCAGGGGCAAGCAAGGGCTGTGGCGTAAGCCAGGAGGGGATTATCAAGGGACACCAGGAACCACATTCTAATGTGAATCACACCAGGAATCCCATTCTATGATTCTGTGGTCACTAATTCCTGAAACAGGAATGCTTTCATCGTACTCGTTTCTATAGAATAAGTGTTTAGCGCCTTTAGCTTCTACTTCTCTTCCCCAAAACACCAGTTGCACGTGGGTAGGTAGCACAAACACCAGCAGCACCAGTGGGAAAGATGGGTGACTCTAACAAGGAAAGTTCATGCAGAAGTTAATTATTTGCAAATTGGTAGTGATACTTTGGCCTCAGATACTTGAAGACTTGGCTAATGGCACTGCTGGGCCATGAGCAGTTAGCTGTCTGTAAGACTTGATGGAGGATGAGTCAAACTGTGGCTGGGTACAGAGATGGACAAATAGGGTGGCTGCCTTTAAAACTGAGGGCAAAGGAGAAAACTGGCCAACTTCATGCCAGTGCCCTGGAAATACTGGAGCAAACAATCGAATATGGACTAATTCACACTTGGTGATAAAAGGAATGAGCACTAAATGAGCGAAAGCACATTTATTACCTTTTATGGCAATTATCAGTCTTACAGAAAGGAGAGGCAGTAGATGTCACGTGTCTTGTCTTCCAAGTGCTTTTGACAGTATCTCTGATGCCATTCTCATAATGAGTAATCTCAACAGAGAAATTTACAAGAGGCTGACACAAGGCTTGTCAAATTGTAGCAGGAGGGTGAGTGACAGCAGGCGCAGTGGCTGCACCAGGAACAGCAAGGCAGGCTGGTGCCAGGGCTGGCATCATCACTGGTGTCACTGTGCTGGGGGGAAACACAGGATGCAGTTCTGAACGGGGACAAACTCATATCAGATGGTGCTATCAGGCAGGAACAAGGGACAGATCCAGTCAGGCAATAGCTCGGCTGGCAGATTGCTGGGCAGGAGTCGGGTTTGTGAGCTAGAGCCTGGGAGCACCGTGGTTCTGAGACAAAGGCTAACACCATACTGGGATGTACCAACAAGGATATGGCTCGCCAGGGGCAGGCACAAGCCCTTTTCCTCTACCTGCTGCCAGTCAGGCTGGTTTTGGGGTACGGCCGTCCCAGAACGAGAGCACCCTAGCTGGACACAGGGGCAACCATGTGGCTGATAGGAGGCCTGGAGAACATAACCTGTGAGGGAAGTCCAAAGGCACTGCCCTTGTTCTGCTTGAAGAAGGAAAGAAGGGTATTTCAACACATGGGGCTGCAAAGCGGAAGACAATTATTCTGCTCTCTGCCTGTGGGGCAGCAAGGCAGTTTCAGGATAGTCACTGGGAAATAATTATAGCTGGTCAGGGCAGTGGAGCAGAGGACAGACAGCAGCCAGACATGGAAGTGATGGAGTCCCCGTCACTGCATATCTAAAGGACAACCTGTTGGAACAACATGTGTACGGTTTATATATTATTGTTGATATTAAACTAAAAGTAATATTTTTGTACAGGATCTATAATACTCTAAAGCCAGTAAGAGGCAGTAAATATCTCACTGGGATCCCTTCCAACCTTCATTCTTCATTGAGCACACTTCAGACTGAAATTCTACATGTTACACATCACTTGTAGGAGAAAAATCACCCATGCAGAGCTCAGCGTGAATGCCAAGCAGGAAATGTCCCTCACGACAGTGCACTAGTCCATGTTTTTCAGGCCATAGGACACATCCAGCTTTGGAGTGTCTGCCAGAAGCTCCAGAGAGTCAAGATCTGTAGAGAGTTAACAGCACCAGGGCAAAATCTGAACCACTCCTAAGTACTGAAACAGCACAGACCAGGGACTGTGAAGAAAGATTTGCCTACAGATCAGGGAAGTAGTAAAACCAGTATCCTTTTGAGCTGGGGGCTCTTAGGGCAAGCTTTTCACAAACTTTCAACTGCAACCCCCTTTCTGAACAAGCCAACACAGATTATAAATCCTTACCTAAAGTGGAGCTTTAAGAGAAACAAAGTAATTTGTGACTTATGCCCTAGGATGTCTGTGACTGTCTCTTCTCCTGGCCCTGTGCCTGACGCTGACCAAATCTGAAACTTGATTTGGAGGACAGGGTCAGATGTTCCAGTTTGCTCCAAAGGGACCGGTGGCAAGAAGAAATACATTGAAGATCTTTTTAGGTGTTTGTGCAGAGCTGGCCTGTGCAGCGCTGACTTGTATGTCCCTGAGAACAGCGAACCACACTCTAGGAATTATTCTTTAAGCCTTAACATTTTCACCAGCTATTGGAAGGCATTTTGATAATTACGTCAAGCATAAGGAAAACATCTCTATAGTTACTCGGTAACTAAGATACTTTGTCAACACAGAAGTGACAGGGTTCTTATTGCCTTGTTAGCTACTTGAAAAAAATGGAATTGTTTACTACAGAGGCATTCAACATATTGTATTTGCTAATGCTGCATTTCAGTGCTATGGCCATGGAAATCAAGATGATTTAATAGCCAAGAGCTTGTCATGTTTGCATCATGGAGGAGCTTCTTTAGGAAAAAAAATAATGCTTGCACGGAATACTTTATATACACAAAGTGTGTTTTATTTGATGGCAAATTAAATTGAAACTCAATCAGAAGATACCAATACTGTAAAGTTACTTGTTATCATTTCCCAATTAATTTCCAAAGACATGCATCACTGTGCTGGAACTTGCATTACCAGGGGCATTTGAAGGCCCTTGAGTTTATTCAAGTCAGGTTCATAAAAAGAAAATTCTGGTAAATATGGCAGAACAAAAAATAAAGGGTATTCACAAAGGCTGCCTTCTGTCTGTGGGTCGGTGAAGTCGCCTCCTCCTAAGCATCAAGAAAATGAAAGCTGTGCTGTGAGAAAACAGCTGTTTAGGAAGATCCTTTTAAACATAGATGCCGGCATACTGCTGGGAGCTTGGCTCTTTTTAATGTTTTGCTACTGCCTTTTGATTTATTATGTGTTCCGTTCTCCCCTGGCCCCCTGCCCACCATTTCAAGATGAATGAAAGAGGTTAGCTGTGACAACAGCATGGGGAATGTGTGCACCGAAGAGGTGAGCCTAGAAGAATGAAACAAGCTGCAGTATTGGATATTCTGCAGTTGGGTTTATTTAGGGTAATTAATTGTTGCTCTTTCAGAAATGGAATGAAGCATGCAGCCAAAGACAAGGGGTGAGGAAAGCCACTGTCCCTTCGGGGAGCAGCATTAGGCTTCCGTGCTGCCCTTGCACACCTTGACACAACCACACATTCCCGGGGCCAGTCTGGAGCCCCAGGGCTCACCCACACTCTCTCCACCCCAGGGAGTCCCCAGGTGCCTGCGCTGCCTCGGCGCCAGGAGCAGCTCAGCCTTTTGGAGGGGCCTTCGTGAAAACTCTCTTTAACTGCCAGCGAGCATGGAGCATTATGCAAACAAATTTCACTGAAAATGAGGAAAAGAGGAAACCATAGGAAAAGAAATTACAAGATCCCCTGCTGCTCAGAAGCAACTCCCTTGCTTTCTAAAGTAGGCTGCATAAATATTGATCTAGCCGGGATATGCCCTACATTCATTTGCACAGACATTATAAATGTGCTTGAGAATGAGAAATCAATCTTGTTTTCCTGAGCTGTAACCATGTACAGGCAAGAATGTGTACAGATAATGCAAATCACAGTTCTCAGGCTTGCCACTTAAATATGGAGTCGGAAAAGGTGTTCTTGGGGAATGCAGGAGGAAAACATCTTCTTCCCTATTTGCTTATTTTCAGATATTTCCAATTAATCCCTACAGAGACCACTTAAAACACCTGCCCACTTCAATTCTACCTATAATCTATCATCCAACTAGTTTTCTGTATTTTGCCTGCTGACTTTGTTTAGGTTACTGTTTCATAACCTCCTCCAAGTAAGGTGAGGTACAACCTCAGGCATTCCTATAACTTTATGTCTCTCTCTGTCATTAGCCTTCCATCTGGCTGAGCACTGCAACACCACAGCTGGGAAAATCATATCATTAGGTTGCAAAAGCAGTAGCGTTCCTGCACTAGAGAGCCACAGGGTGGCTTCTGGAGCACTGGGTGATTAATAATTAATGTGTAATTGTTGGATAATCTGTTCAGACGGTCCGAGTGTAGAAAATATATGAGTATTTTGTCTGGAGAATGCTGCTACTAAAAGAATAAAATTTTAACAAGCCTGCTCTTGTTACACTACTTAATAGCAGAAATAGTATAAAACTGCCACATCTTGCTATACATTGTCGTGAAAGATTCTGACTTTTTGCTAAGCAAAGTGTATGTGTTCATAAAGTAGAAGATGTGGCAAATGTTAGGGGACCGAGATAAGGAATTGCGTGTCTAGCTGGATTTTTAAAAGAAAATGATTCAACTGTTTTGAATATGTGATCTGCCTTCTTTGAGCTACCATTTGGCTGATTCCTCTGCCAGTTTTATTGGCTTGACTCATTATTTTCAGTTATTTTCATCTCATTTTATGCATTCTAAATAACATCACCTTTACAGAAAGCATTTAAAATGGTTTTATTGCTTCAAAGAGAAAAAAACTTCAAATTAAAAACATAGAGTCCCTTTTCATAAACATAACTCCAGAACAATATAATGCAGTAAATAAATGGAATAGGCTTTAGATGGTGAAAATGGTATCTTTTAAGACCTGGCAAAGGCAGGAAGAAAAGATGAGTCAAGTGATACCTATTTCTTCTAATTACTTGCCATGCTGACAGAGCTCATCACCATTGGCCTTGAAATGAAATAATTGTCATGCTGCATTTCAAGGCTGTGATTCAGGAGCTGCGGGACATGTCTTTCTGTTTCACAACATTGTTATAAATGCAGATACTCAACTATACTGTGAGGATGCTGAACTTAGAATATTCCTGCATTACACAAGTAGGGTTTTTTTGAACTCTGACTGAAATATGCAGAACTCCATAACCTATCAATTTATTCTCAGTGACTAATGATCCCGCATTAAAATGCTGGATATTCGTATAATGGGCAGATGCTCCACATTAAAAAACGTGTTTTGTTCAGCGGTACATTCAATGTGATTTGTAGCTACGGTGCAGAAGCAATCCAAAATGATAAATTTGCTTACTGAAGGTAGCTGTCAGGCTGTACTAAGTGGAGGAGCAGAAGCACCAGCTTTCAGAAAGCAATGTCTTCCTACAAAACAATTTCAGCCAAAGATAGGGAGCTTAGAGGATAATGCAATGTTACAGCTGAAGTACCAGGATAATTGAGCCTATAACATCTGCTCTAAATGTAGTGACACCAAAAATAAGCCCTTCTGTCTATGTTGCTGCTCCTTGTTAAAGCAGAGTGCAAATATGCAACATGACCCCAGCACATCAGGGAATTTGGGAACAGAAGCAGCTTGCTATCACAATTACCCTTCCCCTGCCAAAGAAGGAACTTTCTCAGCAAAATATAACAAAGACGTTGCTTGGGTTGTTTTCCAATAACCTTTACAAGAGAGAAAAAGGGATCATACTTAATTAGCCCCTTTAATAAGAGATGTTCTGGTGCCTGTTTTACAACTGGAAGAAAGCATTTGGGTTAAGGTGTTTGATTGATTTTGCCTTGATTTTTGCCTTGATTTTTAGTCATAGAAGCACAGAATGGTGTGGGTTGAAAGGAATCTTAAAGATCATCTACTTTCAACCTCCCTGACGTGAGCAGGGATACCTTCCAGTAGATTGCTCAATTAGAAATTGGTAAGTTTCTTGTAAGAGACTGTATTGAATCATTCCTGAAAGAAAAAGGGGGAAGGGAGACAGAGAGAAAAATATAGGTGTATTATGAGGACTAACTCCCCTAAGACTTTCTCTTTGTTACAAATTACTATTGAGTTTGATTGACCAGAACCCTTAATTTGCGTATTCTGCTCTGTTGTGATTTCCCCTGGTTTGAAGCAGTGGGAAACCAATCCCAGCCCGTCCAGCAAATCCACCCACAAATACATGCTGCTGGTCTCCCTTCCACAGTACAAACACAAAGGAATATTCAATTAAATTGAAAAAGGACACATTTAAAACTGATAAAAAGGAAATAAATTTTTTGCACAGCATGCAATTACTTGGCCAAATCCCTTCCCACCTAGTATTATCACAACCAAAATCTTGACAGGAGTCAAAGGAAGACTGCTAATACATGCATAAAAATAAACAAGAGCTTTGGAAGAGATTTATACTCATGCTTCTGGGGTAAAGCCAGTTTCTAATCACTGCAGTTTTGGGAATAGGTTTTCTGAGACTGGCTATCCCACACCATTGACCATCACTGTCCTTTCATCTTTCCTTGAAGTGTGTGGTAACAACCCCTTTGCAGCAGGATGCTATCTAGAAGGACCAGTAGTCTAATCCACTTATGCTGCTGAAAAGATGTAGGTAGGAAATCCTGCAAATGATTTACAAACCATTTCAGTATCTCGACTCTTGCCAAAAAGCAGCCCTTGTTTAGATTGTCATCATTACACTTGTTCAACAGCGACTACATTGACAACTGATTCCTGGCTGAGTGACTCAGCCTGCTAATTCCAGCCTGCCTGTACTTCACTGAGGTTTTGTGCTCTGTGAGGGTCTGGCTGATGTGATCTCACTTTGACGTTCGCCCTGCTCCTGGAAGGATAACCTGAGGAGGCCCAGGGGTCATCCGATATAATGCACATTTACTTACCAATACTTCTTCTCTGTACTGAGCTCTGTCCATTGGACATCTCATACGGAGGCTTTCCAAATTCCTTGGCTTTCTTCACTCAGTGCATCCCTTCAGGGATTGTCGTGGAGCAGCCTGCATTTGTGCCTGCCTGACGTCTGCCATGATGACTCCAGAGCAGTGTGACCACTCCTCTGACAGCTGGTCTGCACCACTGATGACAGAAGGAGAGTCAGTAGAGCCTTTCCAGTAGCTTCTTTCTGCAGTTCCTACACAGCTTCCCTGAGAGCTCCTGAGCGGGGTTCCTGGTCTTGGAGACCTCTATGGTCTGTCTGATCTGGAAGAGCATTCATTCTCAGAGTAAGTGAAGAGGAGCAAGCATGTCTGGTGGTAAATGCTCCCTCAAGGCAGCAGAGCTCTGGCTAAAGCACCTGAGAACAAAACATCACACACTGGGAATCAGCAGATACTTTTTGCAAGCAATGCCACCATGTGGGGGAATGATGTGATAAATGGGTTTCCAGCAATTACCTAAAAATCCACTGCAAGTTCCTTGTATGTTGGGATCTGATAAGAAGAAAATATAAAAGGGCAGCCAAGAATGGTAGGACACAAAATACTTGGCTATCACCCAGAAACGCCTGCGGCCCAGCTGTGCTAAGCCGTGGCGGATGTGAACCCTGGCCAGCAGCCTGACTGCAATCACTGTGGAGAAGAGCTCTCTGGCTGGCTCTTGTGTGCTGGACGATGGACCAACCTCATGGAAAACCCCATGGAAAACGCTGGGCTTCTTTCAAAAGCCTGATTGCTCACAGTCACAGGTACCAAGGCAGCTCCATCCCTCTGCCTCTTCAAATCTGCAGGAAAACTCTTCATTGTGTGCACCACCTTTTCACTTTTTTTTTTTTTTTTTTTTTTTTTTTTGTCAAAAAGCTTTGGCTCCTGGCAGTATGGCATTCCAGATTTGCTAGTGGTGCAGGACAGATCTATTTGGTGTGGTGAAGAAGTGTGTCAGGTTGCTGGAAGGTGAAGTTTGTGCTATTATTATGAAAGCAGGTTATCAGTACCTGTTGGCAGAAACAATGTTCCTAAAAATCCAGCTGACTTTCAAACACAGCATTTGCCAACTGCGTGGGGGCCACCAATGGGTTTTCACAATGAGTTCACTGCCTGTCTTATGAAGAGGCTGATGAAAATTTAACCCCAAGGCATGTCTTGATCTGCAGAGTGCTTAGGTCACAGGCACTGAATATCTTGGAGAACATGCTACCAGTGACAGTGCCTGGGCATGTATGCGTTTGGGAAAACTAAGAGCTTATCCCACTCTAGCAATGAGAATTCACATCAGTTTGGATAACCTGGGTTTTATCCTTGTTCTGACCAGAACAGGTGGAGTCTCACAGAGCATTCAGATCTGTTCTTGGCAATTAGAAAGCAACAAAAGATGCCTTTGGAACACCAAAAGCAGGATGATGCTGCCTCTGAAAGAGTTTGGATGCCAATTATATACACATGACTGTAGTTTGGTGTATCCTGTTGGATACATCTGCAAGGCTAACAATGCACGCTTTCACCTCAGTCAAATCTGGATCTCAAAATATTAGCTGTTCTCCCTTTCCTATGGCTTCCCTTCCTGACTGTCCCAGGCCAGCTTCTGCACAGACTGACAGAGAGCAGGGAGCAGGGCATCACAGTGACCTCCACTGTGGGTTACTGTATGGGGAGCCACATGATCTCTTGGTGAAATGATAGACTCATTTTCCTTGAAGTTTTGTTTCGCCTCACCCATGAATTCCAAGCCCATTCCCGTTGTTCCAGTGTATTGCAAAGAGCTCTCTTAATCTCATGCAACAGCATGTCATAGCCCTGTGACTACGCAGTCATAGCTGGAATGGCTGAGTGAGTTTGCAAGGGAGGGATGGAGCTCTGAAGCCAAGGCACCTTTGGTAGCCACATTCAGCGATTCTGCACATAAGTTCATGGCTTCCAGCCTAGAAATCAATGGGCATTTTGTCACTAGAAAAGCTAAGGAAGCTACTCTCCTAGATTTAGCTCCTTATGGTCATTTTCATCAAAGCTCAGGTATGTTCCCTACAGATTTCCTGAAAGCCCTTCTGAGATGGGTGCCTGGGGAGTCACAGAAGTGACAGTGAGTTATTTTAGTATTAACTGCTAAGTTGATCCTGCCAATATTTTAATTGTATAAGGCTTTATTTTGTTAATTTCCTTGGAGGATTCCTATGTTTACTCTCAACAAGAGACACCTTTAGTGTTGAAGAAATGAATTTAAAAATGTTCCTTCAAAGGGCATAATGTGCATTTTTGCTTATACTTAAGTAAAGTACTCTAGATGCAGCTGTTGATAGCACTCTGTACTAGGATAAATCATCACTAACACATATTTTGAGGGTTTAGCTTCCCCTGTGCTAGTCTCACTTCAGTGCTTATGACATTGACAAATAAATAACTTGCATTTGTGATAGACTCTTACTGTATTAAAAGGATACCTGAGATTCTTCAGGCACAATTTGTTTCAATGCAGAACATTCCCATTACCCTGATGGCAGTGCTGCTCCCGTCGTCCTGGCCCACTGGAGTGGCAACACACTGTGCAGAAGAGGCAAATAGAAGTGAGTAGGGGCATGACCTTTCTACACCAACTTTGTTGCCAAACCTGCTGTATGGCGGAAACATATCCTCAGTCTCACGTGAAAGGCCTTTATGTACAGCCTTTAAACAACAGCCAGTATCCTTCCTCCAAGATATTTACAAGGGAATTAATGGGAGATGACTAACCTCGTGAAAAGCTGATACCAAAAATGCTGGAATCTCTTGGGTCACTTCAAATGCGCTAGTCATGCTATTTAGGGCATTATGTAAAACCATCACATTCCAGTCACTGTGTTGGCTGCAGCTTAATGAATCCACATTAATCCATCTCTATCAGTGGTGATGAATACTGTACCTTGAGGAGTTGTAGAGCTCTGAAACAAAAACGGCTTAAGACACCATATGAGGAAGAAAGATAAAAAGAAATAATTACAAGGAAGGATTTATAAAGTTCTGGAAGAGAATCTTTTAGTGCATTAATATCTAACAGGCAGTAAAGCCCTTTTTCTTTAAAAAAGCAACAAACAAAACAAGTAGCTTAAAATGGAAGAGTCGAAGACACAGTAAGAGGATTAGTGTATAGGGTTGCTGCATCTACTGTCAATTACAAGGTCTGGCTTTGCAAACAGTATCAACACAAATTAAAAGCAAAATCTGTAAAATACTGGTTTAATTTTAACACAGTATCTAATATAACACTAGAATGTATAACACAGACCTTTTCCTCAAGTTTGTTTCCTCTGCACGTGGATTTCAGCCATACAGTTAACTCAGGATCAGCTGCTCATTGCCTTGAACTGCAATGAAGGTGCTGCTGTTTCCTTTCTTTCTTCATGTGACGAGAACAAGAAGTATGTGCTGGAGAAGAAATTCCAAAATTTGCTAAGGAAGCTACACCTCCCAACTGTTTAACTGCAATGCTAACAGAGCCCAGCCTGTGCATGTCACAACGGGAAACATTCGTGTAATCAAAGGATCTCCACACCACACCGCTGCTGATGGCTTAGGAAAACCCTGCCTTGCTGAAAGCAATACAGGTTAGCTCTACAAGAAACTGAAATTCAAGTGGCCAAGTACTGCAAGTGAGAATCACTGCCACTTGAACAAACTCACAGCTGGATTCTGCACCCAGCTCCAGCCCCTCTGCCCAGAGGGGGCTGGGACAAGACTCTAGCTTACCAAGAAGGAAGATTCACAGCCTGGTACTTCATTTTCAGAACACGGGAACCTGACTTGTGCCTATCACCTTGAGAGAGGTCTAATGTGCAGCCAAGAAGGTACTTGCCTCTTTTCTCCTCTCTCTGTACTATGAAAATATTTACATTTACTCGTTTGTAACATGCTTTGAAGTGCACTGCTTCATGAACATGTAGTACTGTTGATATTACTTCTGTGCAAGTGGTTTTGGAATCAGAAATACAGATCAAACCTTGCTGAAAGGTTTATTTATTTATTTAGGGAGCTGTAGGTACAAATAACCTCCTGGACCGTAAGAATCCAGTGTTACTGAATATATAAACAAAAGGGCAACTGTAAGATCACTTACAGCCTTTAAATTATATCTCAGGCACTGAGTAATGGAAACTTCCCTGTTCAAGAATAGTTCTTAATCATATCCTCAGTATAAGAACACTTTTATAAGTAGACGTTTCCCTGAAGCACCATCTTAAATACCTTACTACACCGAAGGCCTTACACACCAAGATGAGCACAACTGCCACGGAACAGACACACACTATTGTGCTCAAGTTCACAGCTGGAGCAGCAATCAGCATAAAATTTCAGTTCCTTGTTATCTGTATATCCAATTTGCTCCTACAGCTGTAGGAGTATGTGCAAGTATGAATGAGGGGCACAGGTGCATACCTAGCCTTTTGAAAAATGAAGTTAATCCCTACTGATACAATATTATTTGGAGAACAGTTTCCATACGACAACATTCAATTTCTCTTCAGAAAGAAGGTTATTCTTACTATATTGTTTAATTTGAAATGCTCCCTTTGCTCATCCATCTCCCGGTCTCTGAATTACACATACAGTGGCAAGTGTCTTTTGTTTCAGCATTTGACATTGAAATAAGTCTCTTGCTTTGTCATCTGTAGAAAAATTCTCCCTCACTACAAAAACAGGCTACTAAAGAAGAGAGCTGAGTAAGCTCCCCAACACTCTGCAGGGTTGAAGGACATTAAATTCTTTCTTTGTAAGCTCCCTTTCCACCTTCACACGTTAACTGGAATCACTAAAGTGATTCATACCTTCTTGAAACACAGATGAACATTTAGCAGCATCATTGAAGATGACTTACAGCAGAGAAAGTATAAATATAATCTTTCCCACACTAGCATTTCTCAGCACTCAGCTTTTGATCCAGAACTGACTTGTCAGTCAAGTTTTCTGTAGTCAAGGACTGGGGATTAAGAAATTTCTGTTTAATGATGGCATATTATTTTGCAATGATATCTTTGAAAAGAAAACTGAAACTGGGTATTCACTGCATCCCTTTGAGTATAGTTAATGGTAAAACTGAGTCTACAAAAGCTGTTTACTATCCCACTGCAGCAGACATTTCTGAAAAATTAGACAGAACAAATAAACCATCATTGAATTGTCTGGCAAAATATTAACTGTAGATAAACCAAGATGTTACCAGAAATGAAGGGGTATAATGCTAACAAAGAACAGAAAAGAACAGAACCAGCAGCAATATGAATCAAAGCTGGACCTGGTCTTCTCTTCTACATTCATAATGAAAGAGTAAGGAAAACCACAGCCATCAGCTGATGCCCATAATCTATCCCTTCCCGTGTAGAAACATCTAATAACAGCACAGTGTATCCCTGAGGGCTTTAAAGGAATCTGTGAGAATTGGGGGAGGCAGATTTCAGAAGAGGCTGAGCAGGAATTGACACACGCCAAGCACAACTGCAGTCAGTCAGCTCCAGGGATGTGTATGGAGCCTGATGCCTCCTGCTGTAGCAGCTGCCAGCAGAAACATAGACAGTGAGGATCACAACAGCTCCAGCCTCTGTGAGGATTTCAGCTAAGGTCTGATAACTCTGGATGTAACACTGTCCTCAAAAGTCTTCTTGTGGTTTCAAGACCTTCTGGCATTTTCCTTCACCTGTGTGTGAGAGTGTATAATTTGTTCATTCAGATTCAAGAGTAATTCATAGTAATCTCCAATAAATCACTTTTTATTCCCTCATTTTTTGTTGCCAACTCCTGTAATCAGAAAACTTCTCCTCAAGATCGCCTGAGTCTGGGCGGAAAACTGCAGATTGCAAACCACCCTGTTTCATTTTACCTGTCTCCCAAACAGCTGTCATCAATCCAACTTTAGAAAAGGGAAATGTGTATTTCACCCTTCCACTTCCTCCTGTCAAACATCAATTTCATAAACTCCATTCCCATGTCTGACGACACCAGTTAATCCCTATCAAAATTCACAATTTCAGGAGAGTTTTAGAGTATATATGAGATACTGGGAAATGGAAAATAGCAGAGCTTTCTCATAAGCTGGAGATCTCAATTTAAATATGCATATACTTAGAGATTTCACTTCCCTGCACAATGCAAAAATAACCAAGCTAGGTACTGCTAACATTTGGAGGTGCTAGGCCACTGCAGAAATTGCCACCTTCATATTCAGCAAAGTATGAAAATCGACCGCACTCTCCCTTTTCTTCCCACAGCTCAAGTCAGGGTTCACAGGATGCCGGGAGCCTCATTGCAGCCTTCTGCTCCTGAAAAAATTTCACAGGGCAGAGATAAATCCAACGACTTCCCTCTCCCCTCAGGACTTTAGTACAGCTACTTTGTTTCTGAATTGCATAAAGCCATTCATGAGTAGGGCTGCTGCCAGCAGTGAGTTTTAGCCTGGCAAGAGGGAGGGCGAGGTCCCCGGACACTTCCCCGAGTTGTATCGCCGATGGCAGCAGCTCTGTCCGGACTGGCAGAGAAAATCTAGAGCTGTGTCTATACCAGTCCACCCCATGGAGGATCTGGCCCAAGGCTGTCCAAATGACCTTAACTGCGTGTTCCTACACTATGGGAACTATCTGCTCAGAGGACACAACAAAAGTGTGTTTAAGTCTACCCAAGAGGGAAAACAAAGCCTGCCAGGGAATAATACTGTTGCTGCTTCTAAGCACCTTGGGGTAAAGGCTCTGGAGTTAAAAAAAGAAAACAACCCACAGCTATTTGAGTCAAAGGGCAATGCAATGTTGGCATGTGAGCAAATGTGCATAGACTACCCATGTGTAAAATTCAGGCTGAAAATTGGAAGGAATTTCCCAACAGGGAGGATGGGGTGGCCCTGGGACAGTGTTCCAGTTAGGGCAGAGGACAAATCAGCTGAGCTCAGTTCAAACTGACACAGCTTTTTTATCTGCTGTGTTAGGTGGACCTCAGTAACATGTAGGATGTGGTATCTCCAGCCACAAGGGAGAAAACTGGAAGCCCCAGGAGATGTCTCTTAGGTTCAATGCTCTGGAGTTTTTTTGTGTGTGGATAAATATTCAGGTATTTGAACAGTTTGAGAAAGGCAGATCTTCTCTCTTGCCACTCCACCAAAGAAGAGGCGGGCTGGAAACTGTCTGCTAGAAGCATTTCAAGCATCATCATTAACAATAATGCTCTTAGAGCTTGCTGTCTCCTTCTGAGTGTATGTGTCTTTGTGTGTTTGCATGTAAAATATTTCTCTAACACATTTCAATCAGGGGACCTGGTGTAACCTCTATGAAGTAGGTGGCGCAAGGGTGGTGCAAAGCAGTAGAAATAAATCAGAATGTATCAAACAGCCAGAACTGGAGCTCATCTATTCAGTTATGACTTCTGCTGCGTGTTGCCACTGTCAGCGGAGGTTGTGGGCACCCGTTTAATGGCCAAGTGTGCCGTCATCTTCTGTCAGTTTGTGCTCTTGAGTTCCAAAGAAGTTCCTGCTGGTGATTGCAGCTCTAGATAAGGCTCGGCATGAACTCCACAATCAGACCAGTTAGTCTGCAGATTGTTCTGTTCAGAAAGTGGGTGGTTTTCACACACAGTAAACATCGGCTTTGTTGTTACAAAAAACTTAAAAGGCAGCTACATGATTTCATTGTAAGTGCTTTGGGGAATACCTGTTTTCTGTGCCATGTTTCATCTGCTTCTATGTGGTACGAACACAGTAATGTGGAAGTGTGGAGAAATGTTTTATTAGGAGAGGTAAACCTTAATTTTATTATGGTTCTGGTTTATTTTGGGGTTCATATATTACACGTGTGCATTAAAAAGACCAACCAGCTAAAAATAATGTTTCGCTAGGTTTACCTTAGGGTTCTCAGCGATGATTTATCTCCCCTAATATTGATATAACTGGTCAATTGCCCAGAACTCCCAATTTATTGCAGTCTACTGCGTTTTTCATGAATCTCTGGCAAGATGCTTCGCTGCGATTTTACCAAATGTATTTAAAAGGTGAGATCTCAGGGAGTTACAGCCCCATCCAGCCGGCATTACTCAGCTAAAACATCTCCTGCAGCATAAGAGATTTCTCTGAATTCCACAGTATGGTGTCCTTGCAGTATAAAGACTCACATGTTTACACTGCTAATTGAACGTATCTGATTTTCCTTTTCAGTAACTTCTTTTAAATCATGCGACACGTGTTTTTTTGATTTTTTTAATAGATGCTTCTCAGCAATTTTCTACAATGGGCATCTTCGGTAAGTTTAGTCCCTGAAATACAATGACAGACTAATGGCACTGAAACCTTCTGTGTCTACTCACAAAGCAGCTCTTCTTACAGTATATGCGCGTATATACACATACGCGTTTCCACCCACATTTCCATGTCTCTCTCCATCTTGGATCTGGAGAAATCATCTCCCTCTTCAGAGGGAAAGACTACCGGGGCTCACTGCTCGGGTTCTGCACCGAGACAGCCAACGAGGAGAACGCGTCAGGTTGGGCGCTCACCGGACCTGCCAAAGCCTCTGGGCAGACCTGAGGAACACAAACATGGGGCGACGGGACAAAGTCCTGGAATGATTTTTAACACGGATTCAGCCCTGCGCGGCGAGGGGCGGCAGCGGCACGCCACACCTCTCGGGGCAGCGCCGACACCGCCGGCGTGCTGCGGCCTCCCGCCCGCGCTCCCGCCCCGGAGCCTGCGCGGCCCCCAGGGCCGGCGGGAAGCCGCGGCACTGCCGGGACTTGCGGCCACCGAGGGACTACAGCTCCCAGCGGCCCCCGCGCGCCGCCCAGGCTGGATGGGAGTCACGCTGTGTTTATGGGCGAGGCCCCGCCCCGCCGCGCGAGCGGTGGCGTCACCCTCGCGAGCCTCCCTCGCTCCCCGTGGGCTGGTTAATATTCATGAGCCGCGCGCGCGCGGGGAGCGGCGGACGGCGGCGGGATCGCTCGCTCCTCGCCTGCCTCCCTCCCTCCCTAATGGCGCTGGCGACAGCCAGGCAGCGGGACTGAGCCGGGCACCGGCGGAATGCTTCCCGCGGCTGCTACGTAATCCCCCCCACCCCCGGGACGCGGCGCCGCGCTCCGCTCGGCCCCCCCGCGCCGCGCCGAGCGGCGCTCTCAGCAGGGCGGCGGCGGCGGCGGCATCCCCGGCCCCGCGGGCGATGGAGCCCGCGCAGCAGCGAGCGGCAGAAGCCCCGGCGGCGGGAAGCGGGCGGGGGGAGCCAGAGAGTGGCTCCCCGGGCAGGAGGAGTCAGGCGGAGAGCAGCGCGGAGCCGTCGGGCGGCGGCGGGCAGCTGGACGGCAAAGCAGCCGGGGGCCCGCGGCGGAGACGAGGGGCAGCCGGCGGCTTCACTCCTCCCGCGGCGCTGGCGGCCAGCGGGACTCCGGCGGCCCCCGGTGGGGCCGGCAGCGCTAACTCCCTGCTCCTGCGGCGGGGGAGGTTGAAGAGAAACCTCTCCGCCGCCTCCACCTCTGCCGGCGGCGCCCCGGCCCCCTCGCTGGGTACCCGCAGCTTAGACAGGAAGGCGCTGCTGCTGCTGAAGCCGCCCCGGCAGCTGCAGCCCCTGCAGCCCCCGGAGCGGGACTGGGTGCGGCGGGACCTGCAGAGGGGCTGCGTCCACGTCTACGAGCGGCATATGAACTGCTACCTGCGCCCGGTGCTCTGCACCCTGGAGACCACGGCGGCCGAGGTGGCCGCCCGGCTGCAGCAGCTCGGCCACCGGGGCGGCAGCAGCGTGGTGCGAGTGCTGGGCAAGGCGAGCGCGCCGCCGCCGCAACCCCCGCCCGAGCCGCCGACGGGCCCCGCCGAGGCGCCGCCCGAGCCCACGGCCGAGGGGCTGCGGCCGCAGCCGGACGAGAAACCGAGGAGCCGGCGGGGGACGCGGAGCGGGCTGTCCGGAGCAGGCTGCGGGGAAGCGGCGCGGCCCGACCGCCTGCCGCTGTGCAGCGGCGCCGAGGAGAGCGACTTGGCCGGCGGCCGGCCGAGCCCGGCGCCCTCCGACTTCAGCCCCGGGGCGCCGCCGGCCGAACTGTACCTTGCGGGGCCGCCGCTCTCCTGCCCCTCCCTGCTGGGGGAGCTGGGGCCGACCGGCTCCGATACCGAGAGCTTCAGCCCCAGCGCCGAGAGCGTGTCTGACCGGCTGGACCCCTACAGCAGCGGCGGCGGTGGTGGCTCGTCATCTTCGGACGAGCTGGAGGTGGAGCCGGCGGCCCCCGACGGGGTCGAAGAAGCAGGTGCTGGGCCGTGCCGGGGCCCCCCCTGCCCGGGCGAGCTGCCCCCAGGGCGGGCAGTGGGGGTGCCGGCGGGCGCGGCCGACGGGCGGGAGCAGCCAGCGGGGCCGCCCGCCCTGTATGTACAGCTGCACGGGGAGACCAGCCGGCGGCTGGAGGCCCATGAGAAGCCGCTGCAGATTCAGAACGACTACCTCTCCCAGCTGGGCTTCCGGGACCTGTGGCGGGTGCAGGAGGAGGGCATGGACTCGGAGACCGGCTGCCTCATCCGCTTCTACGCCGGTGAGCGGGGCCGGGGGGCGACCGTGGGGAAGGGGCGGGAGCCGCGCCCACCGCTCCGGCTGCTGGCGCGGCGGGCGCCGGGGTGAGTGGACGGCGTGCGGGTGGCTGGGCGCTGCTCCTCCGCCGGACTGTCCCTTGTCGCGGGGAAGGCAGCCCGGGACTGTCCCTTGTCGCGGGGAAGGCGGCCCGCCGGTGTCTCCCCGCCGCGCCGGGGTGGGGCCGTGCCGGGAGGTCCCCGGCCGCGGCGGGAAGCGCTGCTGGGAGAAGCCGCGGTGTCAGCGGCGCTCAGGCTGCTCCAGCGCTGTCCCCGGGGCAGCCTCCCCTTCCTTCAGCGCCTCGGTAATGGAGGTCGCGCTTGTGTTGTTTTCCCGTTCCCAGCAGTGGCACTGGGCGTTCGAGGTTAAATCAGCGTTAATCTACTACTGCTTTCCCTAGTGACGAGGAATTGCATCGTTGCCGCTGCCGGGCACGGGAGGTCGAAGGCTGTTTGTTCCAAACGTTTGCGGGATACCGGCAGCTCCCTCAGGGTTTAGCGGAGCTGCGTGCCCGCCCCATCACGGAACCGAGGGCACGGCCGGCTCTCTCCCAAGGGGGGAAGCCCAGCTCAGTTCTTGCTCCTGAAATAGGTTACAACAGTACAGGGCGCGCGGATGCCTGCCCTGAGAGCCGTGCATTCCTGCAAACAAAACACCCTGCGTTTGGCTTTCCGCGGTATTGGCATCAGTTTTTCCCTTTAGAGTGGTGGAACTTCCCTGAGACACTGAGGGCAGTACGCGAGAGAAGTAGGGAAGCACAGGTCGTGGTCTTTGGAAGCGGAGTGGTCAAAACCTTTATAATGAAAAGGCGCAGCTTTGTAATATAGCTTTGCTGTTACAACGTACAGTACAGAATTTGGAGAGTGTTGGGTGGAAAAGTTAGCTCCCACGTTGTAATTATGCAACCTTCTGCAGTTTTAGGGAGGTTTAAAAATACCTTGTGTGTCAGTTGAGTTGGTTTGTGTAAAAGACTTACTGTGATCTCAGAACTTCTTGGCTTTTAACTGTCCTGTACATCTCTTCAAAAAGAAGACGTTGTTTAATGTCCAAATATGCATTCAAATACCTTGTAAATTTTCCTGTGAAACAGGTAAATGTGATATCCCGAGATGGGGTCATGCTAGCAAAGTAGCACATGCCATCCATCCCTTTGCTGGGTTGGCTGAGCAGAATGGTCCTTCAATGAACCGTGAGAATTCAGCGCTTTAGCTCTGAAAAATACAGAGATTCCTTTCTCGAGTGAATTCCGCTGAATGTCAAATGGAGTCGGTAATGGTGGGGTGGGAAGGAGAACAGTACGCTGGATAAGTGCCCTTCTTTATTCAGAAGAGAATGTGGGAGTGGTGGCAAGTGGTCAATTGAGCTTTTCTTCAGATTTTTCTGATTGTACAATGACCCTGGCATAACGAGTGCAAAAATAGTTTTTGTTAAAGGAATTGACAGAAATAGGTTAGATACATTGGGGTTAGAAAGTAGCTTAAAATACTTTTTTTCCAGATGATGATTGTGGTCTTTTGTGTTTCTCTGCTCGCTCTTGAGGATGGAAGTCAGCAGGTGATGCTGGGAGGGATGTTGCTTCCTTTATTTCCAGTCCCACCCCACCACTAAATGGGGATGCACACACGTGTTTTAAATTGGGACAGCTGTGTGCCTCCTTTTCTAACAGGATGCGTTCTAAAGAAAACACAATCAGGAAACACAGCGAAGTCTTACACACAGTTAAGCCTGTTTGCATGTAGTTTTAATGCATTAAATGATTAATTATACATGCTAAATGAGGATGTTCCAACTCTGTTTTATTTCAGTGTCTCAACTTGACTGCTAACGTAGCTCGCAGATTTTAGACTTCCTTTTACAAAACTACTGGATAGAAGAAAGAGTATTTCTGTGAGCATACATAGGATTAAATTAATGCAAATTTCTTACGCAAGTTCATATGCTAACAAGTATGCCTCTGTACTTCAAAAGTGCAGCGTTTTTTGAAATCCTTATCTCTTTGAGAGGATCTGTGATCAACATCTAAAACACCTGTGATCAGGTGCTTGTAACAGAAAGGTTGCAGCATCTAAGGTACCAGACCAGCCAAAAACAGCTAAGAAAATATTACTGACATGTAATCATACTGATTTTATGTAACTGTCTTGGCAAGTTATCTCTTTTTCCTTGTTTTATACACACACAACCCGAAGATGAAAGGGAGGGAAGGAGAGACACTTAAAAAGAATACACACCAAATTACACTGGAAAGGGGAACAATTTTTTTGGCCCCAAAGTTAAGTGTTTTGCTTAGGAGAAATACTTTTTAATAATTGATCCTCCAGAATTATACCCTAAGGAAAGCTTTAAAACAGTGATTTCCTGTTTGCCTAGGACTTCGTTGATTTAAGTGGCCTGGCTTGTCCCAATGGATAGAGAACCACTAGCATCTCTATCCCTGTAATTTCCTGCAATCTGTCTCAGTAGGATTTGGTGATACTGGTCTTGTACTGATGTGAAATGGCATAAACCTAGGTTGGATTTATTGCATTACTTCTAAAAGGAATTCTTTCACCTAATCCCCCTGGAGTGGAGAGAGAAGAAAGCAAAGTGATGACTTCGTATTTTTTTTTTTTTTTTATATCTGCAGAGAGACAGTTTTAAGACTGGAAGATAACTGTACTGAAACTTATCATTACAAGTTCCACAATAAGACAATATAGCAAATAGTTTTAGTGATTGCTGTAGGTTGATAATTTCTCCTGCTGTGGAATCTGGAAAACACAGATTAAAAAAATTACTGCTAGGAGAACTGCAGAGAATCAAATTTTTCTGCTGTGACAAAACAGTTTTCTTAATAAATAGCAGTCCACAAATATTCTGTAAATGAAGTATCTGGTCTTTTAAAAACCTTCAAAACCAAAATGGGACACTAAGAAGGTAAAAGTACTTCCTGTACATTGCCTTGGTCTGTTTCAGAATGTGGTTAGTGCATGTTTATTCTGGTGTCTCCTCTCATTTTCTTCCTTAAGAATGTGAGTGTGTGTGGTTGATTCCGTCAGTGTCTCGACCCTTTAAGCATTAAACGGAAACACCGCTGCTAAAACAAAATCCCTTACAGCTTTCAGGGGCTGATCCTACTTCCTGTAGCATCAATTTTGAGCAAAACAGGGCATTAGTGATTGGTCAGGCATATCAATTTTTCTCTCTGTTAAAATCTGTCTTAACAAAACATAATGTCCTCGAAGTTTGAAATACTTAATCTCTATTTAAAAGGACATGGTTAAATAGCTTTCTGCTGAGATACTGTGTGACTGAGTTATGGAACTGTGTAAGAATCCATAGTGCAATTACAGTCATGATATTGTCGCTGGGAGACCGATTAGGTCAGACTTCCTAAACTATTCCTAAAACCTCAAGAGTGGCTGTGATCCAGAAGACTTCTTACAAACAAGTTACAGTATTCCTTATTGATTTGTAAAAATAATTGTTGTCTCAGTGGCCTTGAGGTCCTGATAATTTGCATGTAGAAGGAAAACCAGACTAATACAAAAATCTTACTAAAAGCTGCAAAATTGCTTATTTGTTTTAGATCAAAAACAACACAGAGTTATATGCTATGCTGTGTTTTGGAGCTTCTGCATGGCAAGGAGTTTGAGTAATATGATCCTGATCTTGAAGGCTGATTCAGTACAATGGATGTGAGGCTTTTTTGTTTTAGTGCTGAAAGGTGATGTTTCTAATTCTGGCGCTTGGCCACCATTAAATTCTCTGTCCCCTGATGTGACATAGGGCTTCTGCACCTGCCGGTGTTATCAAATACATCACTTTTTCAGGAGGTGACTGCCTATAGGCAGAATACTAAGAAATGTCAGATGTAATTAAAGGTGTTAATTTTGCATCTGGCTATCTATCAGATGGTATTTGGGAAGAGATCCTTTTGGCTCACATGGCCTTTTAGAAAGCTGTGAAGAAAAATGAATCTAGCTTGTCTTGACGTACATTATAAGGGATGTTTTTTCTGTCCAGTAAAGAAAATGGGGAGAAGATCTTGTGTGGGGATCAGTTGCAGTGCTCTGAGCAATTGCGTTTGCTTGCCTTCTTTAAAAAAAAGTACACCTTGTAGTTGGGGTCGTACTAAGATTTCCAGCTAGATGGATGGAAACACGGTTTTAGATGCTTAGTTTAGAAGGTGCCAGCGGCCTGGCAATGCAGAGCTTTGTGGAATGTATTGAATTGCTGGCTGCTTGTTGTGCTACTTGGTGAATAACTCAGTTCAGCTGTTTAATACATTGATAAACTCGATTTAAGGTGACTAAGTGCTGTTATGGGCGGGAAGCATGCTAGAGACACGCTTTTTATTACTGAGTGTGGGAGAACAGCTGTGCCCTAAAGAGCTGCTTTTGGAGCACTTGACATAGTTCTGACATCTCATGTCTTTAACATAAAAGGAATTAATTCACATTAATGTGAATGGATGTCTTTTTGCAGGTGTGATTGGACAGGAGAGGTCTCCATGAACTTGTCTGAAACAGAAAGGAAAAACAACCTCTGCCTAGGGCTGCTATGATCCTGATTTTTTTTTTCTTCCTAACGTGACTCAGATGAACATTCTTTTACCTTGTAATCATTTATGTGTTGGCATCTCCTGCAGAGAGAAGTAGTATCTAAAATTTTCTTTTTTGGGAAACACATTTCAGTTACATAGCAGTTTAAATCTGGACTTGGTCCATGTCGATCCCAAGGTAATGACATTTCTAGAACTGTTCTGCAGGAACGTTTAAAATGGTTGCATTGCCTTTCGCTGGCTCCACCTGTTCACGTGCATAGCCATTTGCTTATCTCTTGTTGGAATGGGGTCTTTCTGAGGTAGGCAGCTTTCAGGGGGGCTCTCTGGCTCCTTCGAAGGAGGAGCCCTGCAGATAATGCTGGAATGCTGGTGCAGCTGCAGCTGAGCTTTGGTATGTGACAGCTGTTAAGTACAATGGTCTTTGCAACTTTTAAATTCTGTTGTACTCTTGGCTAGCATCCATAACTTAAGTACGTGTTAAATACCGACACGGGAGATTTTAGTGTGATGTACATAGCAGTTACTATATATACTGAATATGTAGTACCTAATTTGGTACATCCAGGAGCTGAATTTCTTCATAGCACAGAACATGGCATTCTTTCTACTTTCTTTGCTCTTAATGTGTTTTGATACTGTCCGTTTTGCAATTTTTAACTGTACAAACATCCTCTTGATGATGGAATTGCTGATATATCTAGGAGCCCTTCTCTAATTAAGGCATTCATCTGTTCTATTAGGACACTGACAGACCGCTGTGCATCTAAAGCACTATATGGTTCTTGGGAAGGTACTGCTTAATAGTACGAAAAAAATAGGATTAATTTGATCCGGTGTTAGCAACTGATGTGTACTTCTTAACTATCCAAACATGCTTTGATAGTTAAAAAAAATCTCTTTACTAAACAATATAAAGAGATGTTTGTTATTTAAGTGGTCTTGTAGAAAAGAGGCATATATAAGATAACCTGCCTGAGCAGATCGATCTGAAAAATATATGCATACAGAGTGCCATAGAATAGAAGTTTAGAGATGGAAATCCTGGAGGCTGCTACTTCTTATACACAGCTTTCTAATTTGGAGGAAACCTGTGCCTCACATACTTACAGCTTCATTTCCCTCTGTGTTTAAGGGGTGATAATTTTGAATAACTATTTAAGCTAATAGTATATTAATTTAGGGGGGAAAAAAAAGAAACCAAACTCTGACCTTCTATTTGCCTTGGACAGAAGCAAAGATAATTTGACTTAGTTTTCAGTGTTTGATTATTTCACTGCTTGTGGAATGGGGCACAGTGGCATTTCAGTTCAGATCACAGTGCTCGTGTACTTGTTTTCAGCTTCCCTTGAGTCAGTTTCATTGCTCTATTTTAGAACTTCTGCTCAAATGAGGATTGGCACTCTGGGAAGCTGTTTGTCTGGAGTAGCTTTGTAATATCTATATTCTTTAACCCAGAGAACGGAGTGCTGTAGTTATCTTTGAGGATATTTTGGTAAAATATTTTGTGTGTGTGTATTCAAATGGAATAGATTTTGATGCTTCAAGTCATTTGCAGTTCGTGTGGGGAAATTTAACCCAAGTAAAAAGGGTGGGGTGGGATGTACTGAAATATCTTCACGTTTGTAAACTTCACTGTCTTGACCATGTAATTCCAGCTTAGTTTTTACTTCTCTGAGATGTTTAAGAGAAATGCAACTGTCCTTGATAAACAACTAAAAAGTTTTAAACTCACCGAAAAATGAATGTGTCTTAACTTTTTCTATATTTGGCTCTTAAGACAGGAATTCTGAAACACTAAGCCCTTCACAGGATATTTAAGAAACATCACAAAAGGACAATGGTCCTCATTTAAAAAAAGCCAAACAATATTTTTCTTATGAAAATCATCTGAGAGATTGGAAACCTGTTAAAATTACAACTGCATGTTAGTGTCAGAGTTGAGTATAAATTTGAGGTAGTTAAGGTCTATAAATTTTATGGCAGAAAATTTCTAAAATTCTAGATTTTTCAGTTTTGTGTTTCATTCCAAAGTGCCGTGTTTTATTTTTTGTTTGACTTTTGTCCTTAAATAGCTTTTCTGGACAGTTGAATTAGCTGTAGCATTGCCTTTTTTGTGAGAATAATCTGTACATTTTTCACTAGAAAATAACCTGTATTCATTGTAGATGAGTTATTTTTTTTTCAATTAGTCTGGCATTTATCCACTGTGGTATCTTAACATAGATACCACTTTCTAAAAATAACTCGTGGCAAATTTGAATTGAACATTTTCCCACTGATTGCTGCTACATACTGAAGTCACTTAGGTATCTGAGAGTTTTAAACCTTAAGTATTGTTATTTATCATATATTTTATTTAACTCTTAGTTTGCTTTTAATCATATGTGTTCTGTATGATAAACTGTTAAAGTTAAGAAGAAACATAACTTTCTGTTTGAAATGCAGCAGCTGTCATACCATCACGAAGGGATGGATGTATGTGGGTTTTAAGTGAATAACAATACTGTGTTTTGCTGAAGTTCCATTCAGGATTTCATACTGGCGAAATGAAAGGTAGAACTGATTTTCTGTGGTTTCTGTGCTGGCACAGGCACTGTCGTGTTTGTTTTTTTAATGAAGGCACTACCAGTAATCGCCCTTTGGGGTCTTGTCTGTTACTCACCATGGATGTGGTCACCAGGGCCCTCTGTGCTCCCTGCCACTGTCACATAAGATCATGAAGTTATGTAAGCAGATAGTCCAAGTTCTTTATTCCAGTTGCCCCAACCAGGATTCCTTTTGCTTCTCTGGTTAGCTAGCTAGCTAGTCCTGACCTTGGGGTCTCATGGCAGAGACTTTCTGCTCCCATGGATGTGGTTAAATATGTGAAAGAATGGGGATGATACATAATCTCTTGGGGGTTTTGTACCCCCCTTCCTGCTCCCTCCCCCCATTACTTAGGGGGCAAAAATTGTTCTTTGGAGGATGTTGCATTTAAAAATGACAACTATAAAATCAGGGAGAAAGACCCCATGGAGTGAAGTAATTTAATTTCACAACATAGCATACTCTTTGAAGCTTTTTCTGTTGATAGGGAAGTAAAATTTCTTCCAGCTGGCTTTGACTTATTTGGAGGGATGCTGAAAATACTCATTGCTCAACTAACTGTGTGTTCCTCGATTTGACAGCTAAGAATAACTATTTGCATATTGATGCAAAATACTGAGTTTCAGGGAATTTTTCTCTCCAGTTTTATCTAGTTTAGTTTTTGGTAGAAGGAAAATGAAAATTGTGTAAGTGGACAAGATTTTTAGAGTTTAAGTCAACATGTTTTTGTGGCCAGAGGTAAAGTTGTTCCTCTGCAGAGTATTAATTGTTCTTGGTCTTGTGCAGTGTCAATGGGAATCTTCAACTTTACTAGGCTCTGGATTGTAGTCATAATTCTCAAAACCCCATAATAGCCACTTGAACTAGTTCTTCTCATCTGTGAGCACTCCAAATGTCATGCCAACTTATTTAAATAAAGACAAAACAGTGGGCTTTGGTCCAGGGGGTAATGAGGAGCTGGAATGTCTTTGAAGTTCAGGACCCTGGGCTGTAGGTGCAATTTACATAAACCTCATTATGTAATCTGAATGCAATTTCTCTTCCTGTTTGTTTGATTTATGGAGCTTTGTGTCCAAAGAGAAAGAGATAGTAAGACCTGTAATTAAGATAAGTAGCAGGCTACTCCTTTTCTGAATGTGTGCTCGGGGGAGGAGAGAACGTAGATGCAGCATTAGGGGTAGAACAAAACCTGTGATTCAGGCACCTTCAGTTGATGTGAATAATTCTGACTCTTTTCCTTTGAAAAAGCTGCATGCTTCTTTAAACAATAACTATGCCTAGTTCAAACTATTCTTGGCTCCAATATAAACGGTACAGAAAAGCTTACCAGCAACAATTTTGCTTTTATATATGCCATGGAGGAGCTCTAACTAAGCAGCTCTCATCAGTTTGAAAGCTGCCTTGAAAGTTGTAAGTATCGAAGTGGACAGTGAGTTTTCTGATCAGAATTGCCTATAGTGGTGTTTTATTGTTCTCATTCAAGCACTTGCTTTGTCTTACTGCCAGATCCTCTCTTAACTTTTTCTTACAGCAGATTGTAAGTAGGAGTGCTGCGTTTGTGCTTAGAGTCCTACAAACAGCAAAGCTAACCATGTGTGTAATCTACTTGCTTATTAGATGATTGGTCAACTGAACCAGTGACTCCTTATCGTGAGTTCTTTTATGATTATTGACTCAAATTCATAGAATTGTTGAAGTTGTAAAAGACCTCCAAGGTCATTGAAGCCAACCTTTGATTAAACACCTCTGTGCCAACTAAACACTAAGTGCCATGTCCTGTTATTTCTTGAACAGTTCCAGGAATGGTGACTTCACCACCTTCCCGGGCAGGCTATTCCAATGTCTGATCACCCTTTCAGTGAAGAAATTCTTCCTGATGTCCAACTTGAGTCTCACCTGGTGCAGCTTGAGGCCATTTCCTCTTGTCTTGTCACTTGTTGCCTGGAAAAAGAGACCACCTGGCTACATTCTCCTTTCAGGCAGTTGTAGAGAGTGATAAGGTTCCCCCTGGGATCTTCTTCCAGCCTAAACACCCCCAGCTCTCTCAGCTTCTCCTCATCAGACTTGTGCTCCAGACCCTTCACCAGTTCTTTTTCCCTTCTCTGGACAGGCTTCAGCCCCTCCATGTCCTTGTAGTGAGGGGCCCAGAACTGAGCACAGGATTCGAGGTGCAGCCTCAGCAGTGCCGAGTACAGGGGACAATCTCTGCCCTGCTCCTGCTGGCCACACTGCTGCTCATACAGGCCAGGATGCCATTGGCCTTTCTGCCACTTGGGCACACACTGGCTCATGTTCAGCTGCTGTCAACCAGTACCCATAGGTCCTTTTCCACCTAGCAGCTTTCCAGCCTGTGCCCACAGCCTGTAGCTCCACATGGGATTGTTGTGACTGAAGTGCAGGACTAGTAAGTGATGGGGGAAGGTATTTTTCCTTGTTCTGTGTGTTACTTAGTGGGACAGACAGACCTCTAGGGGACATCAGTGAGCAATCATTTTATTTACGAAACTTACTAGATTGTCTCAGGCATAATTACAGTGTGTCACTGTTGACTTTCTGCATCTACATCTGTTTGCTTTCATGCTATGAAGCTTGTCTGTTGAAATAAAGTAGTAAATGACAGAGTGTTAAGAATGAAGCGGTGGAACATCTGGAAGATGGCTAGTACGTCTAATGAACTGAAGTTAACAGTCTAGGAGCTCTTGGTTTCTTCTGGTTCCAGCATTTTGTGGCCACAAACACTAAAGCATGATAGTTTGCAGGTCGCAAACAGGATGCATCTCAAAGAGAAGTTAATCATATATGTGTGGGAGATGCAATTTAACATTTCAGAAATACCGACGGGAGTTTGTTGAAAGCTGTGCAGTATGTAATTATACAAAATTGTTCCCGAGTTGAGGATTTCTAATGTACTGTCTTGGTAGAAGCATGGTTGTGTTGCCCCTTTCTCTCTCTCTCTCTTTTCTCTCTTTTTTTTTTTTTTTTTTTTTTTTTTTTTTGGGGTGGGTGTGTTTGTTTGATGGCATGAAAAACATGTCCCTTCTCTGTATCAATTAAATTAGAACCCATAGTATGTATATTCCCTGTGAATAAACAGAAGATTTATGTGATACATTTCAAACTATCAAATACTGAAAGTGTTTCCATTTAATGAGCTCCAGAACAATGGTATCTGTATAAGCATATTCATCCCTGCTAAGATTAGACTATAGCACTGAGAACTGCTAAGTGTGTGTCTCTTTAATCTCCTTAATCAAATGACAACTTTGATTTCTGCTAATACCAGAAGAGTACATTAAATTATTTTACTTATTTTGCTTTACAGGTTACATATTGAATGTGTCTCTTGTAAGAAAAATGCTTCAGAATGCTTATTTTCTTTTATCTTTGTGATAAAAGATCCTAGTTTATTTTGGAACTTGCAGCTTCTTGTAATTGAAACCTAGAATGAAAATATATCGATCAGTATCACTAGATACTGTAGTACAGAGATTAAGACAGCTTGTAGCCTGCAGTGGACTAGGCCATATTAATCTGTGAGTTTCTGAGTAAATGTTTCTCTGGATAAAACAGTCTGCCAGAGCCTGAGGTATATTGGATGTTTAATTTGCAACATGGGGTGGGATGCGATCCTTTGTACAGTGCTCCACTGGAGTGTGAGCAGTTTCAGCACCTCTTGCTGCTTCAGTTCTGTGTTAATAGAAGATGTATATTTGGGTTCCTGGCAAATAACTGATACTGCTTACTTACACTGTGGAAATGGGGAATGCAGATTTGTCACCTTAGTTGTGAACAGCATTGTCTTGACAGCAGATTGTAAAGCAGAGATCAACTGTAGATCCTTTCAGCCCAGAACAGGCAGACAGATACTTCTCACCCCTTTTGCCTTATTTTTTTTCCTTCTTTTTTCCTACTTGTCTTTTTTTGTAGTTCTTTTATTTTTCTTCTTTTTCTGTTTTTCCTTTTAGTCTTTTTTTTTTTTTTTTTTTTTCCCCCCCTTTTTTCCCTCTTTTTTTCCCCCCTCTTTCCTCCTCCTTTTTCTACTGGAAGTCTTGGCTGCATTTACCAACTCAGCCATTTTGTACATTTTGAGTTTTCTTATTGAAGATTTTGAATGGTTTCTTTTCAATATGCATGTATCAGCAGGCCTCTTTGTGTGTTCCTCATTCTTCTGTGCCTCTATCTGTAAAGCTGTGTATCAAACAGTACCCCACTGCATTAATTGTGGAGAAGAACATTTGTTCTAGCATGGCCAACACAGGGCTGCAAAATTAAATAAGTAAAATTCTCTCTAGAGAGTTACAGCACATGGCTGTAACAAATGCAACAAATTGCTGTCTGTATATGTCAACAATGTAAGATCAGGCAACAGTGTAGTCAAGAGAAAAAGAACAGAACCTTAAAGCAGTTTAAGATGTATTGTACCTTTCTATTACAGGAATAAGCATTTGAAAAGTTTTTCGGGTTTTTTTGTTAAATAAAAAATCCTATGTCACATGTATGTTCTTCATCCAGCAGAGCATCTCTAGCAAATGTCGGGTTTTAAAAGGCAAGGGCTGTGGCTTGGGTTGTCTGTTAGAAGAATTTGTAAACTGATGATGAGATAAAGGAGAAAAAAGCTGATTTTGCGTAGTAAGAATTGTGGCCGATGGTAGAAGAGTTCATGCTGTTAGAGCCTTTGAACCTAGAATTGGATGTACTGATTCTTTAGTATTAGACTGACTTGTAAACAGTGGTATTACATGCAGCACATCCTTAAAGCTTCTGCTTTTTAGCAATGTGTGCAGCAGACGTGGAGATTCAGCATTTGGCACTGCTCTCATGTTTGCTGTCACCAGCTAAGCTAGGCATGATCGACTAGACAAGTTAAATAAAACATGCAGTTAACAATCATTGTCCTTTCTGAATTGTGAAGGAAAGTGCTGCCAGGCAGTGTTGTACAGGGAAAGTCTAGTTTACTCTTGTAGCCCCAAAAAAGTTAGGATTCCTGGTAGACAGGTCTCGGGAACTTAGTGTTCAGACTTCTGTCCAGAAGAGGATTGCACACCAGCCATATGAACTTCAATGGGGCCAGATTCTGCACCTGGAAGGTAGGAACCCTGGATGCACACACAACCTAGGGAACGAGAGGCTGGAGAGAAGCCTCACAGAAAGGGATCAGGGGATCCTGGTCAATGGCAAGTAGAATATGAGTCAGCAGTGTGCCTTTGCAGCCAAAAGGGCTTAGCCACATCCTGAGGTGCATCAGGCACAGCACCACCAGCCAGTTGAGTGAGGGGATTGTCCTGCTCTGCTCTGCACTGGTGCAGCCTCACCTTGAATACTGTCTGCAGTCTTGGGCATCACAGTATAAGAAAGATTGGACAGAGTCCAAAGGAGGGCTACAAAGATGGTGAAGGATCTAGAGGGGAAGCCTTATGAGGAGCAGCTGAGGTCAACTTGGTTTGTTCAGCCTGGAGAAGAGGAGACTTAAGGGGGAGAGCTCATTGCAGCCTACAGCTTCCTCCCAAGGGAGAAGTTGAGGGACAGACACTGATCTCTCTGGTGACCAGTGAGAGGCAGGGTGGGGAAATGCCATAAAGCTGTGTCAGGGGAAGTTTAGGCTGGATGTTAGGAAACCACCAGAATGTGGCTGGAGACTAGAGCAGGCTCCCCAGGGAAGTGGTCATGGCACCAGGCCTACCAGAGTTTAGGAAATGTTTGGACAAGGTTTTCAGACAGATGGTGTGATTCTTGGGCCTGTTGTATGCCTGGTCAGGAGTTGGACTTCATTGATCTTTATGGGTCCCTTCCAACTCAGAATATTCTATGATTCTGTGTCCTTGTCACTGATGAACACAACAGCTGTAATTTTTGTAGAGGTGAACTGTTCTTGCATCTGTGTGTTCTTTATTCTGTGAGATTTTTAACCATGTTGCACTTGGAGTTGGGGAAGTGCCTTTCCAGATGTGGTATTGTTAGTTCAAGTTCGTTCTGTTGCTGTGTGCATTGGCAATCCTTAACTAGAGATGGTATTTAAAATGCTCTTCAGTAGGTTCTTTGGCCATTGTACCTTGGCACTATGAATTTCTGATTGCACTGGCATTTTCTTCACATTTTCTTTGCGGTTTTCACGTTCAGGTTTTACTTTAGCTCATCCACTAATTTTCATGTACACCTGTAGACATGACTATGGTGCTTTGCAGCAAAATACATAGTTGTCCAAAGGTGGTTGGAGACTAATGTCTAACTTCATACCTAATGTAGATGCTGTCCATACCAAAACAAATGCTGTGGCCTAAAGTCTTTTATGCCCATTTTTTATTTTTATAAACCCACCAACCTTTTGTTAGCAGAAATGTCTGAATAAAACAATGTCTTCATCTGTAGCAGGGAAATAGTGCAATATCCTTATTTTCCTAATGCAGTGTTAGACAAACCTTGTCTTATCATTCATGCATAAACATCTTGTTCTGTCTTTTTGGATTCTCTTGTGCATTTGCTTCTCCACACTGGAGTTAGAGTTGTCCTTCCAGCAGCTGATGCTGAGGAGAATATACCCCTGTGGGACCTTCTGCAGACAGGCACATGCAAAGGTTTTGCTCTGGATGGGAATATTTGCTTCCCTTCTTGGTAGTGAAAAGCATGGTGGTAACTGGTTGCAGGTCACATTAGGCCATGCCAGCATGGTCACTACCACGAGCATTTCACTGTGATTTGATGAGATGTAGGGCTGTCACCTTTCTGCTGTCTCACGTGTACCCGCCTGGGTTCCCAAATCGCAGGCTCTGCCAGCTAACTGTATAAATCAGTGCATGGGTCATTTTGATCTTTGTGTGCTGTTCTTGCCCTTTCCATTTTCTCGTGTATATGTGAGGCCGTTGAGAGATTTGATGAGCAGCAGAGTGCTCAGTTAGAGGAAGCTGCTCTGACTTCGTTTCCTAACCTGTAAGGCAAATTGCTGAGTGCATTTGTTCCTTGGTAGTCATAAAGGGGAGGAAGGTAGCACATGATTGGGGAAAAAAAAGAATTTTTGCATCTCGCTGGTTACTGGTAGTTGTTACTCTTACTCATGTGTGTGCTTTGGTATTTACTGAAGGCACTTGAATTGAAAAGAGCATTTGAATGCTGACATATGACTTCATCCAGTTAGGGATTTAAGGTACAGAGGTTGTAGCTTGCTTGCAAGTGTCATGAGTCTCGTGGTGAGTGAAGAGCAAAGGTAAAAACCCCATGTGGTAGAGAAGCACGGCTTGTCTCAGACTAGCTGGTGAGGACTCTTGCCTGCAGGTAGAGCAGCGCTCTGCCACCATCGGCAGCTCTGCTGGATCTGGCAGCAGTGTGGTGGTGACATCACCCTGAGGAGAGGGAGAAGGTTAGGCAGAGTCACTGGGGCTGCTTGTTCTGCGCAGGCACTCGGGAAAGGGTTTCTTTCGTATGCTGTCTAATAGATTCAGCCTTTTATTTTATAATATAATTAAATAACCAAGCCTTTGTGAGGCTCCTGAATTCCTTTAATTTAGCGGCAGCACAGAAGCTGAATTCAGAGTATTCATGGGCCTGTACTATCTCCCTGACTACTTGCCAGGTCTATTCATGCTGTTCTGAGTGCAGGAAGTTCTCACATTCATTCAGGGTTGGGGGGTTGGGGGTGGAAGGCGTTGTGTGGTTGGCTTTTTTTTTTTGTAAGCAAGGGAAATGGTTATAAGGAAAATTCTTCAGCAATTCCCTGGGACCAATTTACCAACTGTTAATCTGTGAGTAAATAATGGGAACAGTTTATACACTTGGCAACTCTTGAGAAAGAGCAAAGAATCATGAGAAGTTCACAGTCCACAGCCCCAAGATAGCTGAATCCTTTGGTATGTTCGGATTTGTCTGAACAGGGACAGATTAGTACTTTTTTTGCTAGCATGTGTAATCTTAGATATTATGAAGTGCAGAGTTTGATGAGGAAAAGTTCATGCTGGCATGTGGTAGCTGGCTGCTTACATTTAACTTGCTCAAATTAAATCATTATTTTTCTATTTGAGTTTTAAGGCTCTGGCCAATAAACTAGTAGTCAAAACTACAAAATGCTCTGCAAACTTAAGCATTCATTTCACTCCTTTGGAACTGTCTCACATCTCTGATCTGTGGTCTCTAATCTTTATTGCAAGATACCACAGAGATAGACATTACTGGCATGTGTTAAGGCCATTGGGAAAGGGAAAGTGACATATTGGTGTGGATTTTCTGATGCTACAGCTGAGGCATTGAGGAAAGCACACAGCTATCTGGGATGAATATAGCAGGATTTGGGCAAGTTGCCATTTTCACCAAAACAAACAGAACTGGGGTGGTACAGACTCCCCTGCTATTTGCTTTTTATAATTTCTCTGGATTGTCTCTTATGAAATGGAGAGAGAAATGCTTGATGGAAGAATGGATATACATGATTTGATACCTAAATGGCAATAAAGTCCATAGATAAAAAGCTTTTTATGTTGGCAGGGCGGGCTACATCTCACGTGTTTCATCTGGAAACTGAATTGGAGGTGGGGAACCCAAAGTTTGTGTGTCTGTCTCATAGCATGTGGTGAAGTATGCGTTTTTATGCTGGGGTATAAAACCTGCAAGTCAATGTACCCTTAAAAATAATGTTTAAACTTGGATTACCTTAAAGCTGAGTAATCACCTTCATAAGGTTTCACCTTTATTGGGATCCTGGCATGTGTAGGACTTAAGGATTGCCCTGCTGTAAGACTTAATTTGAAACTCTGATGTTTTTGTAGGACAGCTTTGTGTTCTCCTGAAAACTGCAATGTGTTTTTGAGTTTCATTCTGTTCTTTTGTAGTTTCTGTAAGGAAAAGCATTGTGCTTATGCTCTCTCAGTATTTTGGCTGGTTTTGTCCTTTTTTTCTTTCCATGCTTCAGCTTGCAAGTTTTAGAGATCAGTCTGAATTACTTTTCATGAGATTAAGTCTTGTGAATGAAGTAGTTTTCCTAAGGTGTCATTGGTTCTGGATCGTGGTCTGTTAAGAACATTTACATATGGATTATGGCACCTGTTAGCACAGTGTAACTGAGAAAGTAATGCCAGGTGTCTGTATTGTTCTAGGAAAAACAAGGAAGCAAGTGCTGGTAGATAGCCTCTTCATATTGCTTTTTCCCCCCAGCTTTCGAACTATGAGTTTTGAATTCTGTTTTCTCTTATAAATACTGGTGCTGAATATCCATGGCAGCTTTCCTTTTAGAAAAACTTACCATCTTAAGCTCTTAAAGTACTATGGCAGCTTTGCTTTTTACAGTTTTATATTAAAAACTTTCTGCTTGCCTGTATGTATAAAATTACATATTATGTAGAAGGTTTTAATCTCTTCAAAGTGAAAGGTTACTATTTAAACTTACTTTGTGAACCCGATTTCATAACAAGACTAAAAAGTGCATGCAAGCACAGATTTGCCTCAAGGTTGGTTTTCTGGTATTTTTTCAACACCTTGTGAAAATCTTCAGCAAAATGAAGATAAATAGCTTCAGCTATTCCACACATTCTTGAGTACTGGAGGAGGGGGAGTGTGTCAGTTGGGGGGAGGTTTGCAAGTAAAACTCCTGTTGCCAGGCAGCCCAAGAAGTGCGTTGGCATCACTTGGAAATGAGTGCAAATTATGGGTTGCTGTTGGAGCAGAGTGGACAATGGAGGTAAAAAGAGTGTGAAGAGAAACTTGACTGTTTTGAAATTAGCTTGTTTCACCTTCCAGAATACAGGATGTTAAAGTTAAGGTAACTGTCTTTGAAAGTCTGACAGTACTGTAAGAAGAGAGCTGGGCTGCACAGAAAGTATAATTCCTATCCTTTTAAAATTATTATAGCATGTTCTGGTGAGTTAATCACTGCTGTTACAAAATGGGGTGTTGGAACGTGTAGTTATGCTATTGCTCCTCCTAGCTGTTAGCGTTGTGAGTAGATGAATGCTCAAGAGCTGCCTGTTCTGTTGTAATGCCAAGTCTTTTTGTTTAGCTTCTGGCTTATATAAGCAAATCGAGCACTTGCCACAAGATTCTTTGTGCAAGATACTATCACCTGAAAGTACCAGTATCCATAGGGTTGTGTTGTTCCTTCTGCCTTTATAATCTGGTATTGGGGACCTATCACACAGGTAAACTAGGAGTCAAAGGCTTATTACTGTGTGGATAAGCTTTACATATGAAAACCATCTTGGTTTTCATTGAAAGCCACTTCTTGTGTGTCTCCTTTCCCCACCATTAGTGGTGTAGGATTTACTCTGTTGAAACATATGCCTTTGTAAGATTAAATTTGTCAGTGTGTGTGTGTTTAGCAGAATGTTCTAAGATAGTAATTAATGCTGTAGCCGTCATGTGAATGGAAAATATTTCTGCAAACATGTCTATATATCTAGATACTTAAGAGGATAAAATTAGGCTTTGGAATTTCCCCTCTGGTCCTGTTTAACTTAGCCAGCTCTTAGACATTTTATTATGGTGATACTAGTTGTCTGTCATTGTTTCACTTTTAATGTCAACATTGCAGTGTCTTTTGCAAGAGCATAACATGCAAACTAGTAGCAAACCTGGGGCAAATCAGGACAGTCAGATGGAGGCCAAGTTATGTTCTGTCACCTGGCAAGCTTCTGTCTTTTATTTCAGTTTCCTTGTTAGCTTAAAAACTGTTGTAGTCGCTGTGTAGCACCTTTCTTGAAAATATTTTAATATTTCTGCTTTAAAACTTAGCAGTTGGAAAGTACAGGCATACTTTCATTCACAGGTCTTCAGTGTTTGCATTTTATGATGACTGTAAAAGACACTGATTTAGCTGAGACTCTTAATTCCTCTAGGATTCTTATGTCCATACAAGATAAAACTGTATACACTACCATGTTCTTCTTCTGGCTCACGTATTTTTGTGAGGAAAAAAAACTGTGAAGGTAGCTCTAGTGGATACGCCATATTGCCTGCTTTTATTTTTTTGAAATTATATTTAACTTTTTTGTAAGTATTTTGAAATGAAAAAATGTTTACGAGGGCTTTGGGCAAGCTGGCAGACTTTGTGGCACCTGGTCCTTTCCCCTCCGTCTTCCTGATAATGGCGAGAAACATTTTAGTATACACATGTCTTCCATAGTTGTGATCTTAAAACTGTGAGGGAAATGGTGAATTACTTTTTTTCCTCTTCCCTTTCATTTTTTAGCACACCCAGAAACCTCTGGATTTTTGTCCTTATATTGGGAGTTCTCTCTTGGAAGCTGGATGCTTGCAAGGTGGAGATCTTTCTTCTGTGGTATGACTATAACATTATGGGAGGTCACAAGAGCGGCAGCCTTTTGGTTTCCTCAGTGTGCGGGTGGGCACTTTTCTTCCGAGGAAACCTTCCAACAAATGGGCTGGGCATGATGCTGTGCTGTCATACTGTCATCTAAAGTAGTCAAGCACTCTTCCATTTGAAGTGACTGCACAGTCCTGGAGCTGCATTTGGGGTGTGAGTACCAAAACAGATGTTTCATGTGGCCCTGATATTGGAACATATAATAGCTTGCATTAGCCTATTGCTGGGCTAAATAATCCAAAAGTTCAGTAGCCACAAATCCCTTGTTTTTCTGTTAACTTGTAATCTAGTTGCAAGAAATCATTGGAGCGCTTTTTCAGAAAGCTAATTTGTTGAGGAATCAAGTTGTTGCTTGAAGGACTCGGCTCTTCCTTTTTTTTTCACTTCTCCATGAAGAAGAAGAAAAAAGTAGAATTTGAGGATTCTAAACGTAAATTCTAGAAGAAAAAATGGAGGGGCTCAGAGGGTTTGAAAGGCAGGAATTATTTTTGTTTTTTAATAAAATGTAAAGAAAACAAGTTGTATTTTAACATCTTTAGCTTTTGAACTTTATTTCTGCCTGACTTCATAATGGGGGTAGGTAAACACTACCAATCAAGTGCGTTGCTCTAATTTTTGTACACTTTAGACCTTAATCAGACTTTATAGTGTGGCTTTCAAGCTCAGATGCAGTTATCTAGATGACTGAGATTAAATATTTGTGATTTTTGGAGTTTTACCTCAGTTTTTTTTTTTTTTTTTTACTGTGTATACTTTCTACTGCAGAAAAAAAAAATGTGGTCATAGGCAAGGGTGTTGTTGTTGTCGTGGCTTTAGGGGCAGGCAGTGGGGCATGCAGAGAGCAAATACAGAATTTCCCGAGGGGGGAGGCAGTACAGAGTACTCTGCCAACTCCATTGCCCTATTGCCTGTTAAAAATGGCAGGCATTTGTGGAATTGAAAATTCCACGTAATTATTAATTAGTGTGGAATTGCGGATAATCCTTTTTTTTTTAATAAAGCTGATTGGCTTGCAGCAAGGGAAGGGTTCTCGATTGGTGGTTTATAATGTGCTGTCCTGAACCACTGTTCTTGGAGGCTCTGGGGAGTCAGTCACTGCTTGCACAGCTTCAGGCAGCTCTGACCCTTGAGTGCCAAAGGGCTGGTCTGGGCTGAATGAAAATTAAATCTGTTTCTTTTCAAAGGATTTCTGTACTGAAGAGAGCAGTCTATAATACTTCTTCTAGAAAGCTTCCTGAAGCAGCCAGTGTCTGAAGTTCTGAGTTTAGGTGGGGCTTTGTGCTTAACTCTTCTGAATCTGCATTAAAAGAACACCGTCTTGTTCTTAATAGGCTGCTGGGCATGGTTAAGTAAAATGTATGTTGTCTGTGCCTTGAAAGGATAGCTATTGTTTGCAATCTTTTCCAGCCCATAGAAATGAGTGGGAATGGTATAAAACTTTTGAGAGGAGAAATCTTGCTTTGGCTGAATGTGTGGGTGTATTTAGCCATACTGGCTTGGTTTTTACTGTGGTGTGTGTAACACTTCTGTGCTCTGTTAGCATAGTCTCTTTTACTCCTCCCTGTGGAGCAGTATGCAGTAGTTTTTTTCAAGATTGGCTAATTATTATAATAGATTTATTTTGTTTTGATAAGTCTTTTTTTGTTTATTTATTTTTTAATTTCTTACCTTCAGCCGTAGTAACAAGGCCTTGCTTTAACATCACCCAGAAGTGATGCCTGTTGAGCTTGGTGCAGTTTGCATGGGCCTAATGCTGCTCACCAGGACATGCCATTTTCAGGGTTGCCTTCCATAGGCAAGTTCTTCCATCCTAAGGTCTGTAAGACACTGAGTCTGAAAAACATGGTTTTGGAGGTCAGATCTGTAGCTTTCAGGAGGGAGTGCTTACCATCTCCTTTTTGCCTTATTGGCACTTGGGGGCTACAGAAAATTCTTAAGAGAAATGAATGTGTCAGTACCATTTACCTGTGTCTCTGAGTATCTTTTGTACATCTGAACAAGGAGTAGTGCTGTCTAGCTGTGCATTCTTGTGTGTGGGCATTTTGTTTTTAAAAAGGTTTGGTATAAGGGTCACTGCAAAATCAGAATGTATTGATGTATTGTTTTTATAACATCTTAAAAACCTGTACTTTGAATTATCTAAAATAAGGAGTTTGCCTGTATCTCTAACATTTGTTGAATTCTCACAGGCTTCTAACCTAAGCCTTCTTAAAAATAAATGTGCAAATATTTACAGGCTACTTTTTTCAGTGAGTGTCCTCCCATGACTTGCTGCATACCATCCAATCCACTTATTATAGGATATAGTTAGTAATATGTTGAACCTCTGCTGTTATGCTATATTAAGTATGATAATAATGTAATTTTAGCACTAATAAATGAAAAACTTAAAACACTTTGTTTATTTGAAACACCTTTGTTTATTTTAATGTCTGGATGCAGAAAAAAGGACAAGTTGTGTGCAGTTCAGTGACCAACTTTTGTAGGGATACAAAGGGACAAAGCTAGAACAAAAAATCTGCAGTGTCTTGTTATTTGAAGTTTGAGACCTTTCTGGCAATTAGGCTTTTTTATATAGGAGTCATAAAAAGTGTATAAAGGCTGCACATATAAAACTTCTTTTCCAAAACAAAGGAAACTGCATCAGTATGATAGATAAAAGAAACTTGTCTTCCTATTTTTAAGAAACTTACAAGGGGAAAGTTGATCTTTTTTGTTTTGCCTACCTGAGGCTGGGCTGCCAGCTTGCAAATATTTGCTAATTGTGTAATTGGTGTTTTGAATTGTGTTTAACTCTGCAGAAAGCTTTCTTGCTGTTGAATATTCTGTGATGTGCTAGAGCTAAAGAAAACATTTTCAAAACTTACAAATGACTAGTAAAAAATTGTCCACCAGTCATGTGGAAAAAATTTGAAATCAAGAAGACTGCACTTTTGAACACAAAAATTGAAGGTTAAGCCTGGATGCCCTAACTTGCATAACTTTTAAAGACTTAAGCTCCGGGCATAAACAAAACAATCCGTCCAAAGTAGCACTTGGTGCAGATTAGAGAATTGCTTGAGGGGAGCTTGCACAGTAATGGTAGTATCATGTTGACATGTCACTGACATCCCTTGGATCCAGAGGTCAGTAGGAAAGATTCAAAAGTAGGAGAAATTAGTGGCATGACACCATGAAAATGGTAAGATATTAGGAGGCTGATTAAAACTGAATGTTTTGCTCTGGTAGTTGGTTTTTTCCCCCACTCAGTTTCTCCACTGTACAGGTGGCCAAAATGTTTGGAGGGAAGTCCTTTTGCTTTGTGGAGTGTGTTCGTTTTTCCTGAGAGACTCTTTGAGGAAAAGAGTTCTTGTGGCCTGCCTGGCTGACAAAGCAAGCAGAGCACCACATAGAAAATTGCAGTGGGAAGAAGTCAGATCTTTTGGAGATCCATTTTTCTTCTAGGTGTCTGGGTGGTATTTGTGCAATGAGGACTTTTTGGGGAGGGATTAGAAGAGCCTTATTTTGGGCAGTATTGTAAAAATGATCAGGTTGTCTAAGCTGACTGGTTACTGAGTAAGCTGTCCAGTTACTATCTAGTGTTGCTGTATGAAATAGCTGTGTAACCCCTTCTGCAGCAATTCTGTTGACATGCATGTGAAATGCTCACACAGAGTTGACTTCCAGAGTAGAACATGTTGACTATAAAATATGGATTTTAAAACACAAATTAGAAGCGGGTGGTTGTTATACTAATCAGATGTGCTTGCTTATATTTAAGACAGATGTATTATGAGAGATTCAGGAAGGTCTTTTCTCTGTCTGCATTGTGGTGGCACTTATACAGGCAGTGCTGGATGTGTTCTGTGCTTATGTGCTCTCCCAGAATCATGGCTAGAGAACAGCCTATTTGGCTAACAGGGTAGCTTGGGCAGCTGTTTTTTAATAGAAGGATTGTGTGTGTTCATACACTACTTTGGAAGAAGCTGGGTTGGTTTGTTTGAATTTCTGGAACAATGCCTTCCTTGAAATTCACCTTTAGACTATAGCTAAAATGAATTAGTGGCTGTTACCTGTTCTTATGCTAAGATTCTAATGCTAAGAGAGAAACATCTTTAAGCATAAAGATTAACTGGGGGAGGGGGAAAGAAAAAGGGGATGTATGTGTTGCCTTGTCCCTTTTTCCTCACTGGTCTCCATGATGAGCTCTATTTCTAGAAGGAAGTGCTCTTCTAAGGCTGTATTAAGGTGTTCATGTATAATGGGAAAAGAAACATGTTGTACTGATCCCCTCAAAAGTACAGCATATACTGGAGTTCCATGTTCTTCTCCTTGAATGTAGGTGCCTATCACAGAAAAGGACTGCTTCAAGTAATTGAGAATAGAATTTCCTAAGTTAGTGTTGAGGTGACTTTAGATGCTAGCGAAATTAAGTTTGGGAGGATTTTATCTACGCCTGCGTGCTTGGGGTTGAACACAGTCCAAAACTCGGTGCTTTCATCCTATCTAACACAAGGTTGTTTCAGCCATCTCTGAACTGAGAACTGAAATGTAAGGAAAATAAATGTGATTTGACTCTGAGATAGACATACCACTAAAAAATGCTAATTTACGAAGTTTCTCAACTACTTCTTGTAATGAGATTTTTCAGAATTTGCCTTGGAGACAAATGAGCTGTGCAGGGAGAAAAGAAGACATTAGTTTGTGCATATTATACTCTTTCCTAGATGCTTAGCATTGCTCCTCAATGCTGCACCACTTCTTAGCAGTTAAGATCTTTCCTATTTAAAACTGGATTTGAAGTTTTTTCTCCTAGTGAAGAAATGGATGTGACGTTTTTCTGCTGTCAGTGGGATGAGTTCTACCCCATTAAATATAGCTTCAGAGGTGTCTGCCAGGGTGTTCCTCCTACAGCCTTCTTGAATAAGCCAGTCTGCTTTCATGCATTTGAGTAACTAGCTTGGTGCTCTGCTTCCTCACTCCTGTCAGGGTCTGGAGCTCCAGTGTGTCATGGTCACCACAAGCACAGTTGCTTTTGACTGCTGTAAGCCCAGACAGCTGCTTTTTAGTCAATAACATATCAAGCTGTAAAGGATAGGAAAATATGTATGAAAACTTCCCTTAAGTGACTGAATCTGGAAAGTCAGATTTTATATCTGAGTTTTGTGGGTGTTTCTGCTATCCCTGCTTGAAGAAACAGCTCTGAAAGAATTTAAATATCAGATTTGCTTGCAGATTTGCTCTCTTTAATGGATGGCTACTGTCATAGATCTACCACCTGCATCTAATAATTCACTTCTGCTGTTTCTTTTTGCCAGAATTACAGGAAGTAATTGGTGACTAATTTTGTGTTTTACTTACTCTTCTCTCCCTTGTCCCTCAGTGTAGTTTTGGTTTCTTGTACAGTGTCTAAGGCATTGAAGTGTACCAGAACAGTGCTAGGAGGGAAAATTGGGTGACTTCCTGAAATGTAGTACTAGAGGGGGAAAATGTGTAGAACCCTGCCACTGTATCTATCTTAGAATGGGTAAAATAATGTGTGTATATATCTGTATCTATGGAGGAGCAAAAATACAGGTGTAAAACTGCAATATTAAAATCAGGTAACTTTGGTTGCCTTACTAATGCTTAGTTCTCTGACCTTTTTGAGTCGTCCAGGAACACATAATTCTTCTGTTGCTGCAAAGACAGCCTTTTATGATAAGTTATGTAGATAATGGGGAGCTTGGAATACTTTCAATGTTAGACTTCAGGGAGGGTACCTAAAGTCCTTTTCTGTAAGAAAAGAGGGAAAAAGTTCAATTTCATAAATACTGCTATAGGTATTAATAAGACTTTTGTGTGGTTTCTGGATTTTGTATTATTCCATGGTTTGTCTAATTTGTTTTATCTTTTTTATCTAGGTATCTTCTGTCTGTAGAGTATAATGGCAGTAATCTCACAGTAAACCTGTATCTAATTAGTCTTGAATTTTTGTTCAAAGGTCCAACAAAGTGAAATACATTTTACTATCTTTTTTTTTTTCTGCTGGACTCACTTGGAGCTTAAAATGTTTTGGTGACAGAGCAGGTGTGTCTTTGTGGCTGTGGGCTCAGGAGGAGACTCGGAGACGTTTCCGACTGGGTTCTGAATTTCTGTTACTTTCATAAAACATTGTTTTAAGTGGGTTGAAACTAATTGGTGGGTTAGTGATGACTTTGGCCAGCTAAAGGGATGAGTCTACTCATGAGACTGCATGAAAAACTCATGAGTTGGAAAGAAGTAAATTGTTCTAATCAAAGGTTGCATAGGAGGTGAAGGCACTGCGAGCAAAAGCCAATGGGTATAGTACTTGGGTTTTTGAAGATAGACTTACTTCTCACAGATGAGCTGTGTCTGTATGGAAGTTGGCTGAATATAGTGCAGGAAGCATTAGAGGTAGAATTAGACCAGACTGTTGAGGCTTTCCCAAGATAGGAAAGCAAGGGGAGTACCATTTCTGTGTGTGGAGCTGGGGACAATGGGGTCCTGGAATAAACAGATCTAGCTCAGGGGTGTTGTTAGAGTTTTAAAAACTTGTCTGTGAGGTTAGACCTCCGGGTGCTCTCTCAGGCACCCGCCTGTCGGGTTAATTTCTTCTTTAAAAAGCCAAGCAGCTAATAGTGGTGGGTCTTTTACCCAGATTTATATGTGTAAAGGCTATCTAATAATAAAAAGTAAGCTCATAGCTTAGATTGTGAAAAGTGCATGTTAGTGAGAAAAATATCTTTCCAGGTTTCTAATGTTTGTATTGCTGAATTGGAAATCAGGTCTCTTGTGAATTAGAAGTTAAGATTCATCAGCAACTCTGCATGGAAAGAGTTTTCCATATATTTTCTTGTCCAAATTAGTACGTTTGTGTGCAAAATTGCTTTAAAGCTCTTTTAAGCAAAACTTTCTATGTCAGTGGATTCATTTACTGATATTTTTAGAATATGGTATTTTGCCTTTAAAAGATATTAACTATTTCAGAGTTGAAGAACCAGGATCCCAAGGAGATTTGAAATAAATTTGTGGAACATTGGCAAACCTTGTAAAAGCATTCTGCTGCTTTTGCGGCAATAATTCGATCTGCAAGGCTCATTCTCCAGCTTGTGGCTGTTGTAGGTCCTCTCCTATTCTGCAGCTGTTTTATTGAAGTAAGGAAGTTGAGAGGTGTGCCATGACTCATTTTTATTAAAGTCCACTACACCTTATCTGTCGCAACTTCTCCTGTAGACTACTTTTTCTTCATTTTTACTGCTTAAAAAAAACCCCCAGGAGATGGAGTTTAATAGCAGAATCTTCAACTGTATGATCTAGAAAAGTAACTTTGCATTCTTACAGAAAGCATTACGTATTATGTGACTTGTCTAGATGACCCTGTCCGTGTAGCTTTTCATACATAATATTAGTACGGAAGTGCCTTTTATTTTGTTTTTCAATTATGTAAATAATATCCTTGTCAGAAATGGAGGCTAAATCCATGTGGATAGGGATTTACTTCCAAGTCGTTACTCTTTGTTTTATCTTAAAAATGTTATTCATATTCTTTGAAACAGCTTACACAACTTTTATTGAGAGGTTCTGTAATCTTTATAAGGACCTGTTTAAGATTTATCTTACCTTGGATAGCATGAGTAAACACAGTGTCTTCTGTAAGTTTGAGTAAATACATCGTAGATAAACCGTTGTGTTTTCATTAGTTTGCAGAATTGAGTATTCACTGTGATAGAAATGACACTGGCTTTATTTGATAGTAAAGATATTTAATCTAATTACAGGTGAATTCAGTCTTTATTCATGAAAAAACTCAAAACATATCCAACACTTGAATATGTGTAGATTGAAGTACTTGTGTGCCTGCTTTTTCTAGCTAAAAAGTTGTCCAAAAATATGCCTACCTGTATCTGTTTGCTGTATATGAAGCTTAATTCATATCTGTGGGATGGTGCCAGAAAACATTCTTAGATTGGTGCTCACTGACTTCTGTGACTAAACAAAAATCGATTTTAATTGTGATGTATAACTGAGTGCAGAAATCTGTCTTCGGTTTGGCATTTTATTTTCTGAGTAAGGCGACCTGTGTATTCTATTTGAAGAAGTACAGAAGACTGGCACCTTATCAATGCCGTATTGCAGTAGTTTTGTTCAATTTGTATCTGTATTCCAAAGTAATAAGCCAATATTACAGCAAACTTTGAGGATTAACCTCTAAAATACTATAAATCCATTGACCATACGGAATTAATACTTTTCTGTATGCATGTGATTAAAATCTTCCTTTTAAATGTGGCTCTCAATGTCTGAGATGATGGTTGTTCCCTGCTAATTTCCTTAATGTCTTAGCAAAGGCTTAGATGGGCAGTTTTATCTGATGCTGCACTTAACATAAATTACTCCATCAGGAACTTAGTGTAAACATAAAAATAGGGAGTCCTGGCTGCTAGCCCCTGCCGGATTAAAACCTGAGTGCATTTCATGGGCTTCTAAGCTGAGGGGTTTTCAGGAAGAGCAGAAATTGAATTGAAGTGACTTTATTTATTTAAAAGAGAATAATAAACAGTATTTTGAAGGTGCCATTGTGCAAATTTTTAAGTTCTTGAGAGAATGCTTAAGCTTTTCTCTTTAGTAGTGAACATAATTGATTCACCTTCTCATTGCGCAAAACATAATTCAGTTATGGTAGGAGCAAACATTGTCTCCAGCGATGCAAGCTTGAGTGGATATGTGAGATCCTGGCCTTCATCCAGCAAATGATGCCATTACTTCTCTTTCTTCTGGTGCTTAAAACCAGAGTCCCTCTGTGGGAATTAATGCAAACAGAGCAGAGGGTGAAGTTGTCCATGCAGTTTTAGATACCTCGATAAGGCATTGCTGTCAGTTTAAAAAGCAAGATGGAAGTTTTTTATTTGCGCTCTTTCAGGATGCTTGCTTACTTCTGTTGGGTAAGCAGAGAGTTAAGGGAATTTTTTTTGTGTGTTTGGTTTCTATTTTCTTTTTCTCTATGAGCTCTGTTTTGAGACCTTTTTTCTAAATTATTCATGGTCTAAATGTATTTGACATATTTACCAGAATGGGTTTGTTGCAAGAATGTAATGCAGTAATGAACGTAGTATTCTCTCTTGTCTTAGTATTTCAGCTGCAGGTCCGTGAGGGTTTTGTTTAGGTGTTTAGTTGTTGTTAGTTCCTAGAAAGAACCAGATTTGACATTCTTGACTTGAGAATACAAATGTTGAGGGTTATTTCAGAAAGATTTGTGAATCTTTTAAGCAGAACAGTTACTGTCCTTTTCTACAGTACTTCTGTTGTATCTCTTAATCCATTTTTTCTGCTGAAACGAGCAGAGTGGCAGGAGCATGACAAAGCAAACACAGACTGCAACAGACATTTTGAGTTTTCTTAATTAAAAAACCCAAAGCAGACATCATGGTATAACTTAGGTCAGAAAGGATCTCGGTGTTTCAGCTGGTGTCATGTCCAACTCAGAGCACATCAGGTCTGTTTAGATTAGGTCTATTCAAGGTTTTACTTGGTGAAGTTTGGAACTATTTCCATGGAAATGGGGCAGCCTACAGTTGATCTTCGTACCACTGATAACAAGCCTTGAACCTGGTGTTAATGCCCTCTTAGTTCATATCACTAAATGAGGATGCTACAGAAAATCAAGCAAAAGGTGTTGCAAAGATGGAAGTGAGAAATATTCACTGCTTTTTCTTTGCCCTTGTGTGCCTTCTTGTGTCCCTTGAATACAGTCAGGTTGGTTGAGCTAGAAAAAGCAGGCACACAAGTACTTCAACCTACACATATTCAAATGTTGGATATGTTTTGAGTCTAAGCTCATCTCAGTCACATCCTTGTTGTTCAGGTACCCAGAAATGGGGTCCAGGAGGACTGGCTCTCTTGTGGCTTTGGTTGTGCTGACAGATCCCAGATCTTGTTTCTCACAGAGGGACGTGCTGTCTGCCACCCAAAGAGGATGGTGGGACTAATGACCTCTGCTCCAGCCACTGTCTGAGATCTTAATCCAGTGCGATTGCCAGTGAACCTGGGACTGGCTATTGCAGTTTATGCTGCTGGTACCTGGAACGTCCCAAAATCTGTACTTTTTAGCCTACAGATCTGAGCATTAATTCTCATGTGTAGTTCCTTACTCAGACACTTTTAGACTCAGTTTTTTTCTCTGAGAAATGACTTCAGAACAGCAGCAGTCTTGTCTGGAGCATCTCATTTTAATGATGTTTTGGTACACTGAGGAGATAAACCTTGTATGGATTTAGTAGGGAGTCATAGTTCTCTCATAAAACTTCAGGAGCTGAATTATTAAGTGCAGAAGTAGTTTGTTTTGGACCTGCAATAAAACATAGAGAGTGCACTTGATTAAAGATCTTATGTATCTATATACTGCTGCAAATGCTAGCTTCTATTAGAAACACAAAATTGAAATTGTACCTGTTTTTAGAAGGTTTTAGTAAGAGCTGTAGCTGCAGGTCATTTGTTTCTAAGTGTATTTCTTCATAGGAAGAGCCAAAATACAGACAATTGTCTCCTGAAGCTATGAGTGTTCTCTGGCAGGAAGTTGCTAAGCAAGAGAGTTCTTAGATCTTGGAATTTTTGGTGGAAGGAAAAGTTTGACTGGGAAAGTCTGACTTCTACTTCAAATATGTTTTTAGTGTTTAAAATTAAATAATTATCTGTAATTGGTGCCATTGTTATGGCCATCTATTGTAAAGTATAAGCACTGGAAAGGGAAATAGAATTGTTACTTCTGCGCCTGAGCTGAAACTTTTGAGATGGATAAATTAACCTTGACTAAGAGGGTACTGTGGTTATTCAGGATTTGTAAGCTTGCTTAAACTTGTGTTTGTATTTCTGGCAGTTTGGAAAAATTGGTTTGCCTTTGTGAATGTATTTCTGGCTTCAGGGGTCAGACTTTCAAAACTGAGCATGAGTAACTTGAACAGTACTTGTTTAGTCTATTTGTGCTGCTACGGTTGAGATTGTAATTACATGTTCAATCCAGTGTGCCCTTCTGGAAAAGTATGTGTTGCTGTTCTGCACGAGTCCAAACAAGTATTTGTATTCAGCTAATTGCATTCCTTCAGCCAGTGTGCAGTCTTTAAAAATTAGAGTCTTAAATATACTTACCACAATAAATTAAGTAGCACAGTCTCCTCATTTGGAACAGAATATATTTAGAAACAATGTTTATAAATGTTTTATGCATGTTTCTGTAATAGAGGAAAGTGTGAAGTATGTATTGATGTTATTTGAATTTCTTACTATCTCTTGGTGGGAGATTACTTGGGGATGTACTAGAGTAGCTTCTGAAATCCTGTTATTTCTGTTATCCTCCGAAGATGGGACAGAAATCTTCCAATCATGGGATAGATGCTGCTTTTTTTTATTTCCCATATATCAGTGTTGTCCTACTCTCCTCTGCAGAAGCTAAGGGCATACAAATAAGGAGAGAACTGGGAGCTCACACCAGTCTCACTATGGTTTTTCAGTCTTATTCTTAATGTAAACAAGATAGCTCTTAAAATGCTACATGTTGTTTTAGAAGATGGAGTCTGATTTTTGTAAAACCTGCCAGGCAGTGTGGGATAACAATTTTCTGAATCTGGGTCTTTATGTGGGTAAATTTGGTAGTGGTTGTAAAATAAAATGGACATTGATGCAGGATTTGTTTGAGTGTGTTCAAGTTCCTGATTTACAAAAGGCTAAATGAGCACTGGTGTGGGATGTATGGGGAGAAAAGGAATCTGGGTAAGATGTGGAAAGTTAATAGCTTGTGCTTCTTAAAATTTGAGATTGAGCTTCTATGTCGAGAAACTTGTGAGACACCCCCCCAGCAGAAAAAAATGTCAATGCAGGCATAGACATATTAATTCTATTGGTTATGGACTTCGTGAGTTCATAACATTGTTTTTGGTGTTAAACACATATGGGTGCTCTTCCTCTTCACAAAGCCTATGCCTCTGCTATATAAGATACAACTTTCCTTACTAGCAGTACACTACAATGATTTAGGTGTTTTACTGCTGCTTATTCTTATTCTACACCAAATGCTTCTTAGATGAAGCTTGGATAAATGTATGCTCAATTAATAGATTACTGGGTGGTTAAATAATGAGTTGTGGGCCAAGTGTTTGTCCTGGTTACTTGCTTGGATTTTCACCTGTAATTTCTTACAGTTAGTACTTAGAGTTCTGTCTTAACCATTTTTTGTACTGTCTGTTCTGTGTGTGATAGGCTTAGATAAATGCTAAATTGTAGTGCTGATGGTAACAAACAGCTATTGTACTCTGCTCTCCAGAATGAATGTCTGCTGTGTTCTGTAATTACTCTGGGGTAAAAGAGGACACTTGAGTTCTTAAAGTAAGCTATTTTCTGCTGCTTTCCTGGGTAGCAGTCATCTAGGCTGTAGAGAGTGCTTATGCTGTCACTTCATGCAGCAGAGTGTGATACTGGTTTATTCCAGTCTGCTCTTCCCACTTTGTCTGGCAGAGTCCTTCAAGTAATGGGAGCTCATGCAAGTTTGTTTTATTGTTGGTTTTGAGAAGGTGTGTGAGGTGAAAAATGGTGTGTAACATTGCCAATAAGAAAGCTATATTTTAACTCCTTCTGTGGCTGGGGCTGACTGTGTATTTCTGTCTGAATGATTCTGTCCCTGTGTCCCTGATATGTGGTTTCATGTGGAAAAGTGCTATATTGGGACAGCTGAGCATCCAGACTTCGGGCTCCCAATCATCAATGGATGTTACTCAGTAACTGGGCAACATCATGATGGATCTGTCTTCCCAGAAACAATTGGGATGTTCAGTCCATACATTCCTTTGGTACCTTAAATCTTGGCCATTCATTTGTGTAGTACTTGGAGCTGCAAGACAGCATGTGGTGTGGGAAAGGGGAGAACGGTTCTTGATGGCATTTGCAACAGCAATATAATAGGTGGGAATTTGGGTTTCTCTGCTTTGCTTCTGTGGTTTTCTTCCTGAGTTGGTACTCTGTGCAAGAACTAATGGGCATCCATATGGTATGACGGATGCCTACACAGACTAAAAGGAATATTCCATCACACCTCCCAAAAGATAATGTGTATTCTACTGAACAGGCTTTTACAGCAAGCAGCTCAGCTTCCTGAAAATATCACAACTTCCAAGTATTTGTCTCTTTGAAGGAGAGAGGGCTTGGGCTTCAGACTGAAGCAGAGAAAGGGATGTAATCTTCACCAACCTGGGTGGTCAAAGATAAGCTGTAGATCTGATTCTATAGTGATGTTTAGTTACTGGGGTCATCTAATTCTACTTTTTAGGATTTTTGATGGTAGTTATTTGCCAAGCTTTGGCAACCTAGCAGCTAACTTCGAGGTAAAAGAGATGTCTTGTTATGGAGTGCTGAATGAGAATTTTTTTGTTAGTTTGCTTGGTTGTTAGGAGGTGTGGGGTTCTTTCGGTTTGGTTTGTTTCTTTTTCTCCCCATCCTGGAATGTTCCTGGAAGTAACATCTTTCCTGTCAGAATGCTTTGTGACAGGATGAGAACACTGAGAGTGCATTCCCTGGCTGTGGTCTCTAATCGCAGCAGCACTGAAATGCTGATTAGTTATCCTGAGAAGTTACTGATCATAGCGTTGGAAATGCTGGTCCTTGAGAAATGGATGTGGTTTTAACAAAGAAGGGTTAAAAGAATTTTTGGTGCTCACCAGTGTATTTTCTTCTGCCTTCCTTCTCCAAGAGGGGAAATACGATGTTTGACAGGAGGCTGGATTTTCCTATGTGAGTCCCTGCTTTTTCCAGACATCCAAGTGCAGGGAAGCATCATTGCTCTCATGAGGGTGCTGACAGGAACAGGCACTGTAGAGTGTTCCCCATGCCACTGAGCCCTGTGAGAGAGCTGTGATGGAGGTGTTGGGTGACAGTGCTGGACAAGGTCTATTCCCTTTCCATGGGCTGGCACTGTGGAGTTCTTTGAAGTCCCTTCTGAGAGAAGTCTTGGATATTATATTAGGGCAGTTCTGATGCCTCTTGTAGAGACTGTGCTGCACAGCTTTTTGGGATCAGTGTTACAGGCAGCTGAGGTGTCATAGTGGTGGATGTGAGCTGCAGTTGCTGTCTCTAAAGATACTTCTGCTTTTGTTTTAGGTAGTCAAAGGCTGACCCTCTCTTTTAAGGTGTATGATTCATACCTACTCTTTTCTGTTTTGATTGATTTAGTCCTGTGAGTTAAAAGAAGAAATGGAGAAGGCTTTTAAATAAAACACAGACCATGATGTCTGGATTTACATCCTCTGCAGCAAATAGCTAAGGTGGCAAAGAAAGAAGGTAGAGTCTTCAAAGCAATTAAAGGACTAAAATGTTTCCATTTTATCTCTTGTACAGTACAGTCAAAACTGGTAGTCATCCTGCATTTGTTGGGTTTGTCAGAGAGCTTTCCTCTATAAGAGATAGCAATGCAGTTGCTGGTAAGATGGCCAAACTGTATAGTCTTATATTTTCCATACAGATTATCTGCTTTATTCTGGATTATTTTTAGAAAACCTCAAGAAAAATATTTGAACTACTTTCAGGAAAGATTAAAGCAATTAAATTGTCTTCCTGTGGAAGAGGTAAGGCTCTATGTGTTTTTAGTGAGGGGAGGAGTGTTAACAGCTTTAGCACTTTGGTATTCTGGTGAAATAAAAATCTGTGAGACAGTATGTATTTTACTCTTTCAGTGAAAATATCAAACTTCTGTATCACTTCTCAAGCAACTGAAAATCTTGCTGTATATGTAATTGGTGGAAATGTAGCTTGAAAACTGTATTCTTAGAAGATAGCAGCTGTGTCAAACATTGAGCTCCTGGCTCCCCTGAGGTGCAAGGAGGACTTAGACTGCATATAGGATACTACAAACCATGCTATTTTTATATAGGATGCCTGTGAAAACAAGGATAGAATTTTCCTTTATTATTGTATTTAGCTTTTCAAAGGCAATGTTGGAGGTTGCAAGTCTGACTTGCTGGCAGAAGGGAATGAGAAACCATCTTAGTATTGCCCCTAAATTTGAGACTTTTTAGATGCGCATTTGAGAAATGAAGATCTGCAACCTACCAGACAGTCCAACAATGGAACACAGTCACAGGAATAAAATGGGTATGTCCTGTTCCTGTATTTCCATATTCACTTGAGTGTTCAGTAAAGGCTTTGAAGTGTAACCAGCTTCCTTGGATGACATGTCTCCAGTGCTGTGTTTTGCCCATATTGGAATCTCATTAACTTTCACACATATTTTAGGTTTAGGAAATTATTTATGCTTCATGAAGGCTTCAGGTGCAGTGATAAACTCTTTTGCATGCTCCAGCCGTTTGACTTTGTGTAGACTAAGAGATATTTCATCCTAAAACAAGAGGAGGAGTTGCTGCATGGTTTCTGGCTGAATACTTAATGCAATCGTACAAAATGGGTGAACTTGACGTGTGTTTATTGTGGAAGAGGGTCTCTTGGTATTTATATTAAAGACAGGAATTTAAGTCTAGTTTACTGCAAAAGAAGAAAGTCACTAGGCTTCAAGTGAATGATTTTCTTGAACGAGATTTTTTTTTTTTTTTCTAAGCCAGGCTGTTTCAGGCTATTCGTGGGTTTTTATTGCTTCTGGTGTTTCAAATTGAGACCTTTCATTTGTAGCTAAAGAATCTTTTGTATGGATTTTTAGACTGTGAAAGGGTTTGAGATTTGGAAGGAAAGGAATTGTCTTGCTGTCTCAAATCTTTCAGGCAAATTGAAGAATTCAGGCATAGAGCAGTTGATTCCAGCCCTGTATAACAGAGGGGGGCCACACATACATTGTGGTTTTTTTGTGTTGTGTATAGTGTAGTACTCAGCAGAACTTCCAGAAGTAATTTTCTTTGTGCACAAACCTGGAAAAGTACTAATGTCTTAACCAGAGTGAGAGTGGATTACACTTCAGAATGTAACTGTACTCCCTCTGACACACAAAATGAATAGATTGTGTGGTTCTGGCCTTGTTAAATAATTGTGTGGTTTCTTTCCAAATATAACTGCCTAAATTAAAAAATAGAACAGGATTGCTTTGAGAAATTAAGTAATGAAATAATGAAAAAGAGAAGGAGCGCAGGGAAAAATCACTCCTTTCAGCTTCTCTGCAGCTCTTCAGTGAGAAAGAGTGGTATTCCATGTCCCTGGGAATTCTTACTAGTGTGTGCTCTTGCTAAGTTAGCAGTCAGAGAATAATGGGGAATTCTTGTAATTGGTACCTTTCCTATTTAGGCTTACAAAGACTGGTGACAGGTTTTTAAATTTAATTGCAAACCCACGTCTGAATGTTCTTAAAGAACTCGTTAGTACCACGAGCTGCTGGAATACAGGTTTCTCTTGTAAAGATGAAGTTTTGCCAACAATGACGTCTTGACTGCTATGCAGAGAGTCCTTAAGATTGTGTTTTATGAGGAGGGTGAGAGAAACTTGGATGGATCTCAGCAAAATCTTTAGCAGGGAGTGGAGAAAATCTGAGAGAATGCCTCCTAATTTGCTCCCTGTTGTTAGATTTAAGATCAGTTTTCTTTCCACACCAAATAGTTGCTTCAGCTTTTGTTATGACACAATATGAAGAGCAGCTTTTGCTGAACTTGGCAATATTGGTTAAATTCTTTTGCTGCTTCTTAGTTCATTTTCTGTTGCTTCCTGGGGACACTGCTGATACTGAGAAGGAAAAAAACTTCAGTGAGCTGACCAGGATTGGAAATTTGAAAGAATTTTTTTCAGGCCTGAAAATGTTGGAACTTAAAAAGATATATACTTGATATTCCTCTTTCACTTTGCAATTACATTTCACTTACAGAAGAGATGATGAAAATATGTCAGAGCTTGCTTGTTGTTTTAGCCAAACTATGCTTTTGTCCAAAAAAATGCAGAGGAGCATTGTGAAGCTAGAAGCTTATGGTTGCTAGTCCTCTTCCACTTGTCCATAGAATTTTTCAGACATGTTTAAAGATGGTTTCTTCTCATTCAAGCCATAGAATTCATACATAAGCGTTGTGCAGGTGAGATTCTCTTTCCTCATTTCATGGGGTTTTGTTTTTCCTATGTGCCTCTTCAATCCATGTTTGGCTCAGCTACCTTTTGCTGAAACTGATTGTTACACGTTGCCAAAGAATAGCTCAAAGCAGATGACAAGAGGCGAGAGAGACCTTTTCTTGCTTTGAATTATTCAGTAGTGAGCCTCTAGTTGACATTTCTAATATTAAGCTTTAATAGAGGCTTCTGTCCCCTGGTAATCTGTCTGGATTGCTTGATTAGTAGACAGTATTTTATTTTTTTTTTTTTCATGGAAACCCTGTAGGAAACCCTGTGCATCCTTTTGTAAAAGGCTTCAGTCTGAATATCACCTGCTTGCTCTGAAAGGTAAGATGGCACATAGATTTTTGTCCATCTGACCACTACTACGTGGCAGGTGCACTTTGAATGGTCACCAGCCTTTTAAGGGGACAGTATGAAATAACTGCTTTTGGTATTTACTGACCAGAGTCTCTTCTCTTCATTGATCCCCACGCCTCCTAGGGCAGTTTTCATCTGGGATCTTGGAGTAGTAAAGCTTCAATTACTTGTACAGAAATGGCTCTTAGTGAGCAGCAGGCTGATTACCATTACCCCCCTGGCTTTCTCTTCAGGGCTTGGTTGGCTTTTTGGCAAATAGGAGGAGACATGTTTCTCTGTGTGTGGATTGTGTGTGTGTCTTTTAACTCTTGAGTTGAGAGGTGTATCATCATGGGCAGTGCTGAGGGAAAGAAACAAACTCTTCCTTTATAATGCCATCAGCCCTCTGGGAGGTTGTTGCTGGTATGTCCATTGTGTCTTTTTAGAACAGCTTTTAATGAAGGAAAAGCTTAATATACTGTGTATAAAGGCAAGTATTGGAGCACTGCAGCTGACTTTGTGTGGTTAACTTGCTTATTAGCACGTAGGAGTCTCGAATCGAACTTTGTTCTGTAAGACAGTCAGTGTTCTTTAGTGCAAGGGTGCTATACTGTAGCAGAGGGGAAAACAAAGGTTGACAGTCATAGCTGGAAGACAAGGATAACTTCTGGTGTTTCTGTCATAGCAGCTGGGACTCTAGAAGGCAGGAGCACTTCAGTGAAGAGTATGGAATGGAACAGACAGAAAAGATGAAAGGGAAAATATGTCTAAGCATACAAATTGCTGAGAGTTGCCACCTTTTTTTCTTTTTTTCTTCTACTTGCGCTAAATGTACACAATTTCCATAGCACAGGAGCAACAGGGGCTGTGAAAGCAACTGTGACTATTTCAAGGCAGTATTTATTGAAACTGTTTTAATTTAGCTTGTTATTTGTCTCATCTAAGTTGCAGTATGTTACTTGGTGAGTAAAACAGATACTTTCTTCTCTTGTTCTGGAGACAATGAAAGTAAATGTTACTTCTTTTCAATTCTCTCATCTCATGAGGGATGTAGTCCAGTGTGCAGTGCTTTAAACGCTGTGTATAATACCTCTCTAAGCACTTCTTCAATAACTGCTAGCAGAACAGTCTGATGCAGATGAGGAAATTCTACCATGGAGACTGCAGTTTAAAATGGACCAGCCAAAGTCTGCTGCTGAAGGAACTCTTGCTATTTCTGTCAGCAGAGACTCTGCACTGTCAGGGTATCTCATAAAGCCTGAGCCACATCAAAGCTTTAAATCAGTTGGTAAAGGCTCCAGTGCTACATCAGTACTGCAGAGCCTTGTCAACTCAGTCATATGCAAAGCAATTGCCGTGTTAATATGTGTTGGAGTGTCATCTTCAAAGACTTGAAAGTATTTTTTCAATAACAGCATATTTTACATTTTTAAAAAGAAAATTTCATTTTAGATGTGCAGTGTTGCCCAGAACTAGGCTTTGCTGCTTTGTTTTCCAGTTTCCTGTTTCTTCACTGCAAATGAATTACAGAGGTGCAAGAACTGCAAAAACAGACTTGCATGTAAATTGTTAACAGAAAGAAACCATGGCTTTCATTGAGTCCTGAAATGCCCAAGTTTCTTCCAATTATTACATAAGTTGTACTAAAAATACCACTGTTGTAGTCACCACTTGGAAAACTGAAAGGGAAGGATTTTTTTTTGAGACGTGCATTGTGATAGTCCACCTTTTGCAGGCAGCATAGAAGACTTTCTGTGCACAAATCAGGCTTGTATTAACAAGGAAGTAGTTTGTTGAGTTTATGCTTTATTTGTGATAGAAGTTAGAGATGCAGTGACTGCAGGCAACAGAGTGTCTTTGTAGTTAGCTTCATAGAAACAGAGTGGTTTGTATCCTTATTTTTTATCAAGGCACTTACTGAGTTAGTTAAACAGCAGGTTTGTAGCAGTCTTTTTTTTTTTCTTGGTTTCTAGATCTTTCATTTTAATTGTGCTTCAGCTGATCAAGATACCATTTCTTAAGACAGTGTGAGTAGTAAATCTTGGCTTTCTAAGCAAGGAGCTGAGCAATGAGAGATGATGAGATCCTGCTTCTACCACTGACTCACTGTGGCCTGGGGCAAGGCTGTCTCCCTTAACTGCAGAGTGATGATGATACTTGTCTTGTGATGGTAATTGGTAGCATGTGAGACAGTTAATGTGATATTGGAGAAATGTTCTATACATCTAAGGAGTAAGAAGTAAGGCAGAGACTGCTAACTAGAAGATACAATAATTTTTTCTCATTTTCAGAGAAAGACCCCCTATGTTCTGAGGTTAGTGCTTTACCTAAGTAAACTCCCTTTTTCAGACGTGTGAATGTTCTTTTGAAGAGTGGAAGATTCTTCCAGCCTTTCTTATTTAATCTCTCCCTTGTGTACTCATGTTAAGTTTTAGCTGATAATTGAAAAAACTTTGAAGGCCTAACTGATGTGTAGCCTCAACATCTTAACTACTATCCAATGCAACATGAGATTTTTTTTGATGACAGTAATATTTGCAAGTCCTGTAACTTCTGTTGATCTGTAGCAGAGCTTGTGAGCAAGCCGGAGCTCATGAGCTCTCATTGAGTACAGTAAGATGGTTGTGTAACAGGAGATGACAGCTATAATGCATGTGAAAGGAAGGAACCTTATGCTATTTGTGAGCCTCGGTGAGAAGATCTTTATGATTTCTTCATGTCCTCTTGACATCTGGGAAGTAGGAAACTCTTTCCTTGTTGTTGCTCGTAGTATTGACAGAGTTGATCTAAAATATCTTTTGAGCAGGTGCAGCTTTGACAATTTTCATTATAGTGCTCTGACTGGAAATCAAAATTAATGTTTTCAGAACCTTTTTTCAGGGAAGCAAGTAACTGATGACAGAAAGCTGTCCACACCAGCTTCATAATATATTCCTAACACTAGTTCAACTTCCAGTTCCTAAAAACTTCAGTTTATTTTTGCTGAGGTCTCTTCCTTAGCAAATTGAGAAAGTTGTACTTCTTGGGTAAAGATGTTGTTTTCTGAGAAGAGTGCATTTGGAGTGTGACTGAGGTTAGAGGGTGTAAAAACAATAACTACAAAGTAGAATCACTTTGTCTGCCAATTAATTTGCCAGTTGTGTTATACATGAGTATTCAAGTTGTTCTTTACAGGAACGTGGAAGCATTCAGGGGAATGATATCCTTGAGAAAAGTAAGCTGTTTGGGACAAGTATGTGTTTTATGTGTCCATGTGTGCCTTTTTTTTTCTTTTTTTTTTTTTTTTTGTGGGTGTATGTTTGCTGATTGTATTTAGATATCACCTGGCATAGTGGATTCCTGTGCTATGATGAGGATTCCTAGGCGTTACAAAGTGAAGTAAATACTCAGAAACAGTTAAAGCAGATGGCTTAGATGAGAGCTGTTGAGAACAAAGGAGGCATCAACAATGTGGTGACAGCATGGTGGAGAAGAGTAGTGAAATATCTTTAATCATACCTTTCTGGTACATGGCTTTTTCCTTTTTTTTGCTTCTCTAAAGAGATCAGAAGGGTTCTGAGCTGGTCTGCAATGACTCATTTGAAGTCACTTAATTCTCTGGGATTCTGCATGTAGTAAGTCCATCCTTCTAAAATCTGTTGACCCTCCTTTCAGAGCCACAGCAGCATTCAAGAATAGCCTATTCATGTGAAGAAAGTCAATGAAGTTTATTCCCTGTGGCAAAGAGTGTTGTTTGGTAGGTTCGAAAAACACAATGCAAAGGTGTGAGACTACTCTTGAGCTGTTTGGTGTTTCTTTTGTGTTCCTGGCATTCTTGCATGCTCTAAACTTGCAAAGTACTTCATATAAGGCAGGGAGACTGAACATAAGTTCCATGATGGTAAGGGAAGGCAATATATTAATTTTGAATTAATGTTACCTGGAATGTTCTGTGATGACTGAAGGCATCTTCAGTACTAATTGTGCATTGTCTGAGTTCCCTGGCTCTGCTGCTGTGTTTTCCTCTGCTAAGGCTGGTTTGTTTATTTTCTAATTCAGATTTAAGAAAAGGAAAGAAAGGCTTTGTGGGACTCTTCTCCCCTGAGATGTTCTTAATTTGAAAAAAAAAATAAAAATACTGTTTTGCTTTTATCTGGAACTGGATTGGATTTGTTCTTGCAGAAGTCCAGTCTGGTATGAGAGCAGAGGGGACACTGCTGTTTCTTGCTTCCTGGAGCAAGAAACAGGACTCTCTATGTTGTTTAGATAATTACATTGATAAAAAGGTGAAGTCTTCTGATTCTAAGAACACATCTGTGTGTGCAATCCTGTCAAATAAGATTTTCTTCATCCTTTTTTTTTTAAAGAAGGAAAAGATGGGAAACATTAAGAATGGGTATCAGTTTTTTCTTTAGGTGGAATATTAATTTTAAATCTGACTTTTGCGGAAAAAAATCTTCAAGTGCAAAATCAAAATCAGCCGTGCAAGTGGGACAGATACCACAAATTTCCAAATTTCAGGATGATCTCCTGGATTGGTTATTTTCAGTAGCTCTGAGTGATATCTGTCTACTGTTTCTATTAATGGTATAGATTCCTGAAAGGAAATGCTTATTAGCAAAGCACAACTGGTTTCTTGTTCTGAACTTCTTAAAAGAACTGGAAGCTTTGGTGTTGAGGCATTACACATCTGGGTGGATGCACTCTATAAGTGAGTCTTCTTAGCGTCTGTGGTGGAAATCATTGTGACAACTTAAACTGTTGCTTTGGTTGATAATAGCTTTGGTTGAGATTTGTTTTTTGAGACCCCAGCCTTTGAAGATCTGCAGGGTGCCTGGACTTAACACCAGATTTGGTGTAACAAACATATTTTCAGCTCCCTGCTGATCAGCAAGGTTCTCTGCCATGAGCCTGCAAGAACAAACGATCAATTTCATGGTGAAAGGAATTTCCTATGTGCTAGTCCAGCTTCTTGCTTGAGCTTTACAAGTCTTTTACGTGAAGTTTTGTTTGGAAAGACTTTTTGTTTTAAAAAAGTTTCTATCACCCAATCAAAACTGCAGTGTGTGTGTGTAAAACGTACTCCTGTGTCCTGTAGGATTCTTGGGGGGACTTTGAAGCTATTTCACCATTAAGAAAGCACTCATTTTACTTTGTCTTGTAGTCTAACATGTTTAATTTCAGCTTTCATCACTGTCTATTGTTACATAATTCTCAGACTGGAATTCTTGAATTTTTCATCTAGGAGAGAGGAGACTTGAATACTGAGTTGCCCCTTTTAGTCAACTAAACAGATCATTGTTCATAGATTTCACTTAAAGGTTGATCTTCAGTATTTTTGTTTTTTTTTTTCCTTTTAGCAGATCTCAGTTTTTAAACTGTGGATTTTAGAGCTGGCTATAGTATTTCACTAGGAGTTGTGCAGTACTACAACACTATTAATCCTATATATTATTGTCTATATTCTCAAGGATTAAGTCAGCCCTTTTGACTTAGCAGCCTGGAGCTTTTCTGATTCAGGTGGGGAAACAGACTTGACTCATGTTTAAATTTGCTATACAGAGATGTCAAATCTGACCTGTTGTCAAGACCACCATGTGTGTCTCGGTTTAGCTACTGCAGGTACATGCTGAATGTATTTTTTGTTGTTCTTGTGAGGATTCATTTGTTTGTTTGCTTTCCCCAGCTGCATAGAAGTAAAAAGAGGTCTTTCTGAATTAAATGGCTTCAAAATATTTCACGTACTGGCTGGTGGCTAGCCATTCCCACTTAGCCAAAGAGATCTGAATTTCATCCAGGCCTGTTAATAGTTTTTTAGAAGCCAGGGTGTGTAACTTTTGCAGAATTGTCTTTTCAACTGCTTGTAAACTTATCCTGTGAGAAACAATTTTAAATCTTTTTCTTCCCCTCCGTTCATAGCTGCCTCTGGATTAGATATTCCGTTGGCACCACATGACTTTCTTTGGCTGCACTTTCTTCAAGAGCAGCCTTTATAGGATCACGTTCCTAATACCTCTTTGTGGATTTACAGTGATGTTCCACTTAAAACATCACCCACAAAACTGACAGTCACCAAGCAAGGTAGTGGCAGTAGTTGTTGGGAAGGAAATCACTTAAAATTTAATGTTATGGAGTTATTGCTGTCCTTGGTAGGCTGGCCTCTGATACCTGTCAGCAGTGTCAGCTGGTTTGCTACGTGAACCTGCATGATCATTCATGGCTTCTTTATACACTGACTGGTGTATGGTTTCATCCTCTGCAGCTCAGCTGGTTGCCTATGTATTGATGACCAGACCTTGAGTTATTTGCTGCTCCCTCTGATTTCTGTCAGACTTGCCACTGCAAAGCATCCCTACTGGCCTTCAGGAGCCTTGGCTCACCTTGAGCCTTCTGCATCTTTTATGGCCTGCTGACCAGTTGATTTCATAGTATTATACTGCACAGTATGAAAAAGCTAGCAAAAGCTCGCTAGAAGTCTTTAGCAGTATTATCATTTTCAACTGCTTGCAAAAGGTCTGTGTTTCTGGAGAGATGAGTTTGTCTATTTTGGTTAAAAACAAGTTGATTTTGTATGAATGGACTTTTTTTATCATCTCATAAAACAGTATGTTTCAAGACTGTTTTTCAGCCTAGAAGACCTTAAATACCTAGTACACTTAAGAAAAAGGCATGGCTTTCCTCCAATGCTGATTTTCTTTTTTCTTCATTTCTTCTAATTCAGTAGCATTGATAGAATGAATAGGTGTAGGATGAGAGTGAGGTGGAAGAACTGCCAGAGCAAAGATTTTTTTTTTTGGAGTTGAGCTGGTGGTAGTTTGTTTCGTTTGTTTGGTTTTGTTAAGCTTCCACGTGTAAGCCACCTTCTTCAATAACCAGAGTTAGGAACGTAGCTTCTGCCTAACTGTTAGAAAACAATAAAATTGGTACACAGGCAAGCTGACAGTTAATAACATGTTGTGCAGAAGTGCTTGTGAATAATTGGATTGGGTTCCTGCAATGCTAGGCATTGTACAAAATACTAATTCCTGCACTTGAGATCTGTGTATAGGCAAGACAAAACCAAGGCAGTACAAGCAAGTGTAAACAAGCAGAGTAACAAGCGTAGTGGGGCAGGTGTGTTTGTTAGGCAGCTGTGTTGCTTTCTGGTCTTGATTAAGTGTGGATTAACTTAATGGAAGGAAGTGAAGGCGAGTTGCAGGGGAGCAGGAGGGAAAGGTGGGAGTAGTGTTGCAGTCAGCTATGTAGAAGCTGGATTTAGAAGTAGTGGGGGAGAAATCACGTCTGGCATTAAGAACCAAGCCGCAGCCTCTCAGTCTATTAGAGGGAGGGCTGGAGGAGGAAGAGGAGTAAGGATGAGGCTGGCTCACAAGGCCAGCAGCTTCCTTGCAGTCTGAAATGACTGCACCATGAGATATGTTCATTCTGTCCTTTGCACTGTGAGAGTTGCTTCCCCAGCTTTGTTTACTCTTCAGTGTGAGCTGTGGCAATAAAAATATTTACAGTAATTAGAAAAACTAATCCTTTATGAGAAGCAGAGGCAGTGATTATACCAATTACTAGTCCTTAAGCACTTCCTGGTGTGATGAAAAGCAATTGTTTATCTGTGTGGTTCTCCTTCACCCTTCATCATTCCCTTGTTCTTTGGTGTTTGAAAAATAAGTGTTTTCTCCCCTGCCTCTTTTAAATGGCTGCTTAGTGACAAGGATGTTTCTGAAGATCTTGCTTTAACTGAGAGAAGTTGATCAATATGCAGTGTGGAAGGCTGTGAAATAGAATTTTCCATCACTCCTGGCTTGACATCTATCTCCCACATTACCAGCAGTGGACCTGGAAGTACCACTGCTCTGTAGGACATGGGAGATTCCCTTCTTTTAAGGGGCCTAAAGCTGAATCACAGTTGTCCCTCTTGTGGTGTCTGTGAATCATTATAGCTTTCCTAATGATGGAACACTGGTCTCCTGTGGTCTGCTATAATAAGATGAGTCACTGAAATGTTGTCTAATCGCTGCTGAACTGTCTTAAGGTAATTCTCTTATTTAAGTTATTTATACTAAAAGAGATGCTAATGTTCATTATCTGTTACTTACAATAGATCTAGTTCTACAGCATCCTTTGCTGTAGATGTAGACAGTGTGAACTTCAGAGGGCTGATTTCCCTGGTGTTCAAGGGCAAAGGTGATTATTGTGTCTCTAAAGAGGAGCTTTCTTTGAAGATCCTGGGTTGATTTTAGTGTAGATAATTAGAATGAGGTAATGAAATATTTCCATCTATGAAATGAGGAACTACCTGGTCCATGCTTTATTGCTTCAGAGAGGAATACCTTTTCTTGTTTAGTGTAGTGTAGGGAGCATGCTGCTATGTGTAATTTCACAGTCCTGTGATTCTTGTATCTTGAATGCTGTTTTTGTTGCATTGTCTCTTCTTGATCAGTGGTGGAAGAAGGCTCTTTCAAACACTCTGTAGTTGTCAAAATATGCTACAAATACTATAGGTAGCAGCTTAGCACTGAGAAGGAGGGGTCTTATCAAAGCTGTGACTCTCAGAGACTTGGTAGTTTTGGGGTTTTCTTTTATTTCTCATACTCATACTTTAGATTGGGAGGGCAGGAGATATGAACAGTGAACGAATATATCATCACATGGGAGGATTTTGTGGATGGATAGTGTCTTTGGAGATGAACTCAATTTGGTACTATCTCCATCTTGCAGCAGAGAAGCTGTGGCTCTGCTGAAACAGGATTTCTGCAGGGTAGAAAGGGTGTTGAAGTCAATGCTGTAGGACTCCAGTGCATGGAAGATACATAAGCCTCCAGCAGGGTGCTAAGCCTAATAACAGTGATTTTGCTTTTCTTCACTCTTTTCTCTGTAGACAAGTCTATGCTCCTTGGAAGAAACTACCGGGAGTGTAATTGGCCCAAGACTAACTGCAACTGTAAGACAGTCTCTGGTGTGTTGTGCTGTTGGCACTAAGCTAAATATTAAAAAGGGAGCTTAACCAAGAATGGGTTATTCCACCAGAGAGCTGTAGCTGTTCCATCTGACTCTTTGAATTAACTCCAGAGCTCAGATATGAAGTTTGAGAGCCTGCAGCCTGGGGGCTCAAACAATAAATAGCAAATTGAGAAGTGATATTTTAAGAATTTTGCAGTGTAGGGGGGTGAGGGATTAATGTGCTTAAGGCATGCTGGTATGGGTGAAAGTCTAGTTTTTCTACGGATAGTAGTTCTAATGTGGTTTTGTTGTTGTTGTTGGTTTTGTTTAAACCTTGTGACACCTTGTCACTTGATTTTGAGACAATTTAAAATTTTTATCTGAATACAGTGAATTTTCTCCATAATCTCAGCCATTTGTTAAAGTAGCTATTTAAGTGACAGAGCAAACCTTTGTGATAAGTTTGAGGATACCTTGTCATAGTTCATGGGTTTTGTACCCTTTGTGGAACAAAAGGACCACTTGTTCCAGATGCTGTAATATTTGCAAGAAATAGTAACAGAAAAGGCAGCAAACGTGATGAATTGGAATAATGCTTGCATTGACTGATTTGTATATAACTTTGGAAACTTGCCTTGCATCTCTTAAAAGATTCTATGAACTGATTGATTTAGAAATAGGTGATAAATGTTGTCATGGAAATTAAGTACTAATGAAGCCTTGAGGAATACCTCTCTTGGTGTACTCATGTTGTGTTCACTATTCTGTGTCAATCAGTTTATAGAATCTTTTAAAATATGTAAGATAAGTTTCCAAAGGTTTTGGCATTTGGAAAGCTTATACAAATAAGTGAATGCAATTCCAATTCATCACATTTACTGTCTTTTCTGTTACTATTTCTTGCAAATACTACAGCTGCTAATTTGGGGTTACAGGAAAAATAAGAAATTTAATTTTTTTTTCTGTTCTTAGTCTTTTTCCCTTGGATTGCACAATATAACAGACACCTATCATAGTAAATCTCCAGAATGTGAAAACTGAAAACACTAGCAAACTTGTCATTTTTCATTTTTCTTCACTTGCACGTGGGGCTAAAACCAATGTTAGTTAGCTAAACAGAATTGAAGACTGTTTAGCTTGCAAGGTATCTATTGTTTTGGGGCTGCTACCCAGTAAAATTCAACTGCTGCTTTTTTCCTTGCTTCTGAAAAGCTTAAAACTCTTTGCAAGTTATTTAAAACGAAAGCCAACCTGAAGAAAATTTATGAAAAACAAATGGATGATGTAGCGCTGAGGTGCCGCTGCTGACCTTACAGGTGGAATGGAATGTGTCTGTTTACAGCAGCATAAAAATAACCCCACCAGGATGTGTTTCCTAGGCAAGAATAGCCATGCGAGACTCTCCTCTTAGTTTATATCATTCTTACATGAGCAATACCAACTCGATCTGTTAATCTATGCATTTAATAATCCAGTAACAACTGAAGTTGAAATACCTGATACTTACCTGAAAGAGCCAAATGCTGCCAGACTTCTGTGAGAAGTGTCAGACTGTCTGATGGAGATGCTAGACTGTAACACTCAGTTTCCATGACCTTGCTTTTCAGTGACATTCCCGGCTGTTGCTATTTTTCCTGCTAGTTACTTAATACAATAGTCCGCTTTTCTGGCGTGGCATTTTCAAAGCACTAAACCTATGGACTGGGAGCCTTTAGAGCAATCAAAAAGCAGGACAGGAGCTCCTTTTAGCACATTCGTGTAATGTAACTTTCTGCATTGCCGTTCATTTCATCACAGTGGCCTCTCAGCTCAGCAGCCTTTCTACTTTAGATAAAGGTTTGACACATATTTAAATCAGCATGCTCTGCTTCGGTGTATCAGCTGGAAGGCTTGTTTGTTTGAAAGGAATAATACAGAGACTTTTGTTGCCAAGGAATAAGAGACCTGCATTGACATCAAGGTCTGGAATGTGCTAACTTTAATGCTGCAGCATTCGGTGATGCTTTGTTTCACAGGCAAGCAACTTGTTGAACAAGTTTGTTTTCCCAAATAAATACAACCTTTAAGATAATGAAGACTTGTGGTCAATTTCTTCCTTTTTGAAACACTATCTGAAGTAGCTTTTGTGCTCCTCTTTTATAGGTAAGTAATTTTAATCTAAACTGGTTTTGTGGAAGTGCTTGGGGGTTTCCCTAGCTGTAGTTTGGAGACCACTATGCACTTTGTTCATGCCCTAAGTGGTGTTTTAGCATGGGAAAGGTTCAGATTTTAGCCTACATGGTTTGTGGGCTAAATTCACACAATTCAACTGGTTGCTGCTCTTTACCTTTTCTGAGTTTGTTCCAATATCTTCAAGATTACTTCAGCTGTTGGTCTCTGATTTGGATGTTGGCATGCAAATGAACACATGTAGCTGTAGAACTTCTTGCCTGAGTGTTTTCCTGCTACATGCCCAGTTAACGGAAACTTCTCTTTTGTCTTCTGTGTTTCCACTGAAAGCCACATATTGCCATCACTTTTGCAGACTGATTGAAGTGGTGTAATTTTATATATAGTGGGAGAGATGGAACGAAACTTTGTGTAGTGATTATGGTTAGTTAGGGAGTTTAGATCAAAAGTACTTGATTCATGAGCTTGCTGCCTGACCTATTGCTATCTCTCTGAATTTTAACGTGTGAGGGAAGTCACCTGCACTTAGCAGGTGTGGAAATTGCAAGATGAGAAGGAGGTGGGCCAGGTATTGGATTCTGAGAGGATTCAATGAGCAACAGTAGCTTAGAAAAACTAAAAAGAGAAAGCTGTTTGGTAGCAGGGTAATTTCATGGTCTGACAAACTGTGTGTTCCCACAAACAAGCGTACTGTCATGGCTGTGGGTGGTAAGGGAAAGGAACACTGGAGATTAACTGCATAAGTAGGGGTAGAAGGAATGAGAATACCTTTGGAATGGTACTGCTGCTGAACTGGTGACATGGTGTTAAGAAACCACGGTCTAAGGAAGAACCCTCAGGGAATGCACACTCTTGTCTTCGGAACTGAGGCAGTATGCAAGATGGCTGTATGTGGAGGGAATTGACAGATTTTTTTATATTGTTTTATTTTCTCGAGGGATAATGTTTGTTCTGCTTCACTATTGCTAAAGTTAGCTTGTTGAGGAGCAATGTGCAGCTGATGGCTGGGCATTTAATGGAGATTTCAGTCAGCAAAGGGAAGCAACTCAGGGACTAATCCTTTGGGTTGTGGGGGAGGGAGGGGGGAATTGTTGCAGAGGTGAGTAGGGGAGATAGCAGCCTTGTGGTGAAACAATTTGAACTGCTTTTATGGAAGAGAAAAAGCCAGAAATAAGTCACCTCTCTGTAGAACCCACATGACTCTGCTTACCTGTACATAAAGAAAGACAAGTGGCTGCAGCAATTTGCAAACTCTTGTTAACACTGTTGATGCTACTCTACTGAGACCTAGCATACATGCTTTACTGTTGAACTACTATGAAAAGATTAATACAGTGCCTTCATCATTGCTGGCAAAACAGCCCCATAGCAGCAGAGCAACCTAGACTGCCTAATGCAGCAACAGCATAAACATACAGTGTTTGCTCCTATAGTATGAAAAGTGTGTTGTTCTGAGTAACTAACATACTTGCTGTTCTGTGCTGTACTAGCTCATGCTGAATGTACCAAAATGCTTATTACACCAAATAATTTATCCTATAGTCAGTTTTACTACATTTTCTGTAAGCTTTCAATCTATCTGACAAAACAGAATAAAGTTTTTCCTTTAAACAATGTAGCATTGCAATTGTCTTTATATTGTTGTGAAACTACTGATGGAAAAATATTCAGAAAAAATATTTTTGGTGTTTTATGTTTTTCTTCTTCCTATGTAACAAGGTTAACCCTTGTCAAATCTTCTGGTGCCTTGATACTTGTTCACAAAGCATAGGTAACTTTCTCTCACCTTATGACTGGTGCTGTTGTTTCTGCTCTTTGCCTCCGTGTCATGCCACTGATTCTGGGTTTGTTAATGTGGTTTCTGTAGGGTTACTTCTGGCTGCGTTCCTCACTAATAGCTCTGGAAGTTGAGTGAAGAAAGACTTCTATAATCTGTCACATGGCAGGTCTTTGGTAGGAAGGCCTTGTGTTTTAACCCCCACTTTAATTTTACACTATGTAGTGAATTGCAGCTGAGAAGCACTTGTGGGTTTTTTCCCTCCCTGCTAGCTTGGTCCTGTTGTCCTGTCTCCCTTTGTATGGTGTGGGTGTGAACTGTAATGTCCTTTTGTTGCTTTAATAACAAGGCCTGAGAAATCAAAGAGATTAAACATCCTCCAGCTGTACTCTGATTGTGGAGTTTCACTTGCTGGATTTAAGATGTCAAAAGGGAACCACGAGTTACAGGACTTGAGTGGGATTTCGTGTAGCTTTAAAACAGGGCCTAAGTCTTTTCAGTCTATAGGAATAATAATCTCTTTGTCATGAAGACCAGTATTAAAGTTAAGCTGACGTCGTTGTGAAATACCCAAGTTTCTGAGGAAGATTTCAAAGGAAAGGTAAATGGACAGGAGGAGCTCGAACCAAAGAAATTTTAGTTGCATTTGCTTCAGAGTAGCCTATTTCCCATTCAGCTGTAACATAAATAGGGATTGTATGTATTTGAATTTGTGTAGTCTCTGGCTGCAATAGGTGTTAACGCAAGTGAGATATTTGAAGAGCAATATTGTCATTTCTGCTCAGCTGAGAGTTCTGCTTCCTCTGCTGTGAAGAGGATCAGCTATTTCTGTGTGGGCAGTGTTTGCTGATGCCACGTCTGAGGTGGCTCTGAAAATACTGAATATCAGCAGCCTTCAGCTTTTGATTTTTTTTTTCCTTTTAAGGTGGTGAAGTTGATCTACCACTTTGAAGTTGCCAGTGTGGTTTTAGGAATCTTGTTTTAAGTTATGGCTGTGACTCATTACTCTTTTTCTGGTTTAAGAATGCACAGGGATTTGGGGGCAAAATGATGGTTTATGAATGTTACAGAAGAATGTTGTCTCCAGGAAACGATAGACAAAGATTTTTATTTGGAACACTTCAAATTTGCAGGTGGTTCCTTTTGCTTGTGCCTTACTGAGTAAGTCTAGTTTTATGTTGAAACGAAAATAGCTTTATCTAACTCTTAATAAAATGGTGTGCTCCAAACTTTAAGACTCTGCTCTTTCATAATCCATAAACTTGTGGATGAGATGGGCCATCCCTCCTTTTCATCAAAACTGAGCATTGCACATAGGCTATTTTTTGCTTAGGAAATGTGATTTATTTCTATTTTGTATACAGCTGCTTTGAAGTTCTGTTGCAAGCATACTTTATCCTAAACTTTGAGGTAGCTTAGCTCAGGAAAAGAAATTTTATCTGAGCTGGATTTTTTGCTGCAGAAGTTTGTCAGTATCGAGGCCCTTCAGAAGATGGGCTTATCTGTCTCCAAGTGACAGATTTGCTTTCTGTTCCTGAAAACCACAACATGTGCTGTGGAATCTCATCTGTGTTTGAAGTAAAGATATCTTTCATCTGAGCATGGAGCTGTTTTGTTTAATGCTTCTGTTTGCCACTGGCATTTCTGGAGCAAGTAGAAAAGTACATGTGCAAGTAAGACGTAGGAGCTGTTTTCTGGTTGGGAAATGAACATGGGCAAGCTGACTTTAAGCTTTCTAGTTTTGTGTGATTGTCTTTTCCTTTAGGCTTTAGAAGAGATGAGGATAAATCAGTCTCAAAGGGAACTTTACATTGAAACAGGTGACTTCTATGCTTGAAGATTGGAGAAATACTCTATGTAGAGCAGAGGGGTCTTCCATGTACGTGCTTTTCTGATAGCTGACACCAGGTGGGTGTCATTACTTGTTGTCTCTGTGCCACTTGTCATGGTGATGTGCATGGTGGAGGCTTGCTGGCTCCTTTGCTCCTGAGAAAGAGCTATGTGTCCTCCTGGTGATCTCTGCAGGATAATCTTGGATGGCAAAATTTGTGCTCTACAGCAGGTGGAGTAAGAAACAAAAAACATTGCTTGCAAATCTGAAGCAATATTCTTAGATGAGATCTGCCTTGAGCATCTTAAAACCCTGACAGCCCTCTGGTGCTTTACACAGAGGTGACTGACCTTGAAAATTCATGTTAGTGGTGGGAAGATGGGGAAAAAAAAAGGAAATAGTGGGATACCATAGTGAGTAGGGGTCTGTGACACTTAGTTTTGGTATAATGCTATTTCCTTTCCCCCTTGCTATCACGTGACTTGGCATAACATTGGTATTTCAGGTGCTGGGATCTGTACTGTGGCATGCGGAAAATGGTTTCATGTGGCTATGAGTGAGAATAGAACATACCAAAAAGACTGATCCAGAAATAGCCAGTCTGGTCAGAGAATTGGTATTCAAGATGCCTGTCTGGTGTATGTCTGTCCCTTTTAGAAATTATTTTTTAAGAAGTGGGGAGTGTTCGGGGGTTTTGTTTGGTTTTGGGCTTGGAATGGGGCTTTTTGAGTTCGTTTTTGTTTTTCTTCTTGCTGTGTAGAGCAACCTGGCTGAAGTTGCTGGATTAATCAGGGTTTGTACGTGGGAGTACTTAAACAGGGAAATCTTATGCTTTAATGTAAGGATGGAAAATTTATGCAAGTTGGGAAATTAAATAGTACTTACCCCTGTAGTACTGAATAGTCCAGCAAAATCTGATGCTACCTCTTCTTTCCCCAAATTTTTAAACCTAAAAGGAAAAGCGCCAAATACAGAGTCTCATTTCTGGTTTTGAATATCACAGGTAGGGAATTCCTGAAACTGCATGGCTTGCCTTTTATGGATTTGGTCCTTTTTAGACAATAAGCTCAGGGATGTGAAATGGAGACACAGAATTTTAGGTAGAACCTTTTTTCCAGGTCTTTTTGAGGACCACTGACTGGCACATTTAGGCACTTCTAACCTTCTTGTGTATACAGATGATGGTGGAAACAGCACTTGTTGCTTAAAGGGATGGGCACCTTCTAGAAGAGCATTGTTTTCTTCAGAAATGCCAATTACCATTTGCTATTCACTAGCCTTGTCTCTAGAACAGCATTTCCTTTCTTCAGTAGAAACTGAAGTGCAAGGAATTACTTTCTTGAACACTGAAGAAGAGTGGAACTACTCCACTGCCATCAAGGATTCTTTGGGGAAAGTATGTCTTTATTCATGGTGTAGACTCTTGTCTGTTTCTGCATCTACCAAAAAAGCATTATGGTCTTGATAGAGGGACTTGGAAGGGATAATTTATGTGCAGCAGATGCAGTGGATTTGTAAGTTTGAGATGAGCAGGAATACATACTGCTTATGTGGTAACTTCTGTGTGCATCTGCCAACCCCATCTTTGGTCTCACCTATCCAAATGTATATGTGAGAAAGTAGTAAATCTTGTTTATAGACAGGTAAGTAGGCTTGGGACAGGTTTGGGGCTCTGGTAGTCTTTGAGAATCTCATGGTGGAAGAGACTGAGTTGAGCTGGTGTGTGGGGCATGTGAAACAGCAGGGGCAGACATTGAAGCTCTGCTGCTGTCATGTGGTTCAGAATCAGAAGTTTCAGTAACCTTGAAATTACAGTTTGCTACATAAATGGGCAAGGGGGTGTAGTGATGTGGTTGTCAGTGTTGTGCCATGAATTTTCTTAACCAGTTAAAGGAATGTATTTTTCTCTTTACAGGCAGTAAAACAGTATCAGGCAGTCAAACAACCACAAAGTTTTTCATTTACTTATTGTGAGAGATACACACATCTTCCTCACACTACTACTCCTCACCAAGCAGTGAGCTATGGGAACCAGGTTTAGGGTGCCAGATATGATATTATCACCCTATAAACAATAACGCACATTTTTTTCCTGTAATTTCTGTCTGGCCTGTGTGTTGCACCTTGCTGACTGCACATCCATAACCTAAGTGGTTTCTCACAGCAAACAAATCCAAAGGCTAACTTGCTTGATTGTTTTCTGTGGGAAACTTGCATCTTAAATAAATAAATAGAAAATGACTCAAGAGGAGACTCTGAGAACGTACCCACCAGTTCAGGGAAGCTGCTTGCTTTCTTCAAGTCCAAACAAAGAGCAGACAGTGTATATTTGAAAGCCTTTTTTGTCGTGATTCAGAGCACTTGTCCTGGTTTCCAAAGCCAACTCAATAATGTCAGCTTGAGACTTACAATGGGATATGTCAGTATTTATTCTACCTCTTCTCCACTTCATAACATCCTAGTCCCATTATTTCATCCCTGCTCTCCTCCCATTGTTAAATAGCTTGATTCTGTCAAGTTGAATAAATATCTAAATTCTGTCCATTGGAGAATGGCTCAGTTTCATCAGCAGATATAAATGTGCACAAGTTCTCGAAAATGGAGCAGCACATTGCTGCTGCCTTTGTCTGTCTGTGGGCTACCCCTCTGCACAAACGCACTAAAATTGAGATGAAGTGATGAGAGCTACAGCTCCTGCTCTCTGTGGGCTATACCTTTTGTGCTCTAAGTGAGCAGGCAGTTGTGAGAGCCCAGCACCCGTGGGCTATACTTTGGCTACCCATGTGTTTGTATATCATGGGTGATGGTAAAAGAAAGTGTTTTAACTGCTGATTGCCACAGACATGCTGAAGTAGCGTGCTGCATTTTGTAAATATGATTTGGAGCTAATGAAGCAGATCAGAGAGAAGCAGTCTTTTACATAATGCCATTGCTTCAGCACTAATATGACTAATCTGTTTGGACAAGTAACGATGAACTTCTGAATGGCTTATTGCAGGATGCTTGAGTAACTTGGTTAGAAACAACAACCTTTGTACTGGCATGATAATCTTTTTATAAGAACAAGTGGCTTGGTTCTCTTCAGAAGTGTACTATTTTTGTTTCAGAGCAGTGGGATGACAAATCTTGGGGTAATGCATTAATAAAAAGACAGAGGAAAAAAATCAGCTGAACTGCATTATAATAGCAGACTGCAAAATGTTATTTGGATCATTATCTGTGGATACAGAGGAGAGAGGAGAATGGGACTAGGGATGCATAGTTATGTAGGATGTCTCTTGAGGGATAGTTAAAACTGCTAGTTTGCCCATAGAAAGTTTGCACCTTTTGCTTGAACATAGTGTAAGTATTTTGTAATTTACTCCTAAACTAAGGAATTGATAACAAAAAAAAGCCCTAAGTTTCAATGTACTTGGATTTTTATAGAATTTAGACAAATCTGCATTAGTTCCAGGTCGAGAGATCTGGTCAGAGTATTTCTGTGTTTGGTAGATTCACGGGTTTCTTTTACCTTTCTAACTCTGCACTTACACGTTACGTGCTGAACTAGAGGAACAGTACCAGAAGATTAAATCTATAATGATAAAGACTGAATGTACTTCTTTCTGCAGATTGGTGTAATGCTGTTGCTTGTCCTCTTTATAATGTTACTTCTGGTCTGCTACCCTGCAGTGCTGGCTAACTCTCAAGGAGGGGAGACAGCAACTCAACTTACATGCTGTACATATGTGAGTTGGTCATAGCTATGTAATTGTAATAAATTGAAGTTGTCTTTTGTGAATTAGTCATTATTGTGGCTTTTTGCTTCTCCTGTAGAAGCTGGGTAGGTTTTTTAAACCTCACAGCAAGACAGTATGCCAGAGACAGACATTCTGGTTCGGTGAAAAACGTGCAGCAGCCTGGGAACCAGTAGCATTCCCTGTTTTCCAGCTTGTTATGTTCTTTGATTTTGTCAAAGGTACATCTGCAGGAAGAAGCTATGCCATGCTGGATAAGTCTTGTTCTTGATAGCATCTTTTATCTTTCAGTAATATGCCTCAGAGAAATGTGTCTTAAATATGTTCTGTTCCTCTTTTGTTTTCATTAAATAATAAATTTAGCATTGCCTTGGAGCATTGCTGCCCTTTAGCTTAAGGAGGAATTTAGAAGAGTAGACCAAATAATAGCCTTATTGAACCAGAATCTTGTTATCTGGGTTGTGTAGATACAGCTGAAGGTGATTTTATAAAGAGCCCTGTGCTTTGAGAGGACAGATTTTCTTGAATACGTTTTTTCATTTTTGCGGTCTTTCTGGCCAGATCCCCCTCTAAAACTGCTGCTGGTACATTTTTACCTTTCAGCAGATTTCCTTTACAGAAGAGTTATGAGCCTGTCTGATGCATCTCTGGAAAGTTTATATTTAGTCACAGGGAAGCTCACTGTTGCAGGAAATATAAATGTAGTCCTGAGCTGTTGTACCGAGGTTATCATTGTGACAGTACCTAGTTAGGACTGTGAAGTTTGCAAATTTTGAAGTCTAACTTCAAGTATTGAATTGGATTTACTTTGTTCCAAAACAAATTTTCCCCCTAATGAGTGTTGGATGAACACAGCTGCTCTGCTTGCAGCTTCCATAGAAAGATTCAGAACTAATTTTGTACTGGTGCTTTCTTTCCTTTTTCGTTCCCCCCCCGGAATGGTCAACAATGCATAAAATTTAGAAGTCAAGAAAAGCAAGGGGTACAAGTTTAGGTTTCAATGCCATATCCTGAGGCCTAGCACAGTGCTCTCAGATAATTTCCACATTCTCCACAAGTGAACTTTACTGAGGGAACATGAGAATTTTATTTCCATGCATTGGATTCTGTGTAATGAAAACTTAATACCACGTGTGGATTCAGAATGTCTTTTTTGCATTAGCTTTAAATGTCTTGGAAGAGATCATCTTCATGTTCATTGTGAATTAACTGCTTCTAGTACAAAAAAGAATCCAGTACAGCAGTACAGAGGTCATCTATATCCTTAGTTTAAAATTTCTAAGTTTTATAAATTTGACTATTTTAAATTAAGCTATTAAGACCAATATCTCTTTCAGATTGGACTTGGAAGAAGATAGTTTCTCAGTTAAAAAGCTAAGCTGTTAAAAAGTTGTTTCCTAAAGTGATTAGGTTCTGGTGGATTGGTGAGTTTTTTTTCCAAAGATACTCCAAAGTTCCAAAGGATTTTGAAACTACATGAAGTCCTCAGACTGCACTTTATGGTTCAGTAACACAAAACCTCTGTGACAGCTGCTAAGTCATTGCATCCTTGGAGCTGAACTGTCCAAGTCTCCATGTTCAAATTCAAGCAAAGCCAATTTTTTGGAGAAGAGTGGCCAGTTTTTTTCTGTAGCAAGTTCTGTTTGGCTTGGTATATATATTGCTGAATGCTAGAATATGCTGGCCAGCATTCCTCAGTGGTGTCCTACAAATTTGAGGGCCTTCCTCCTAGTTTATTTCAAATGTTGAAATTTGTCAAGCCTCAGTGACTGATATGGCACTCTTGGTTCCAGCTTGGGCATTGATCTAGAGATGTGCTTTGTATAATTTTTACCATGAGTTTTAAGGTAGCTTCAGGGAAGTGATCTTTGCCATGTTAAGTAACTGTAGACTTGGTTTATGGGATAGGCCTTCCTAACAGGACTTTGGTCTATTCATGTCATTGCTGGGAAGCACATGAACCACTGCTGAAGCCAGCTTATGGAGACAGTGGTGAGTTCTGCCTGGAAGTAACAAAACCTGAGGCTAAGGATTAGTGAAAGCATTTCCAAGAGATGGAAGGAAAGTGATTATAGGGTAAAACAACTGGCCAAGAATTGCTGAAATGCCAAGTTTTAGAAATGTTTGGGTACAGTTCCTATGCTTGCTCAAAGCTTCTCTGCTTGTGAACAGTCTAAACAACTGTATGCTTTTGTAGGAAAAAGACAAAATATATGTGAATCAGTGTTTTTAAACTCACCTAGTGAGTTCTCACATTGTATGAACTATTCTAATAGCAAACAGTTCAGTAGAGCAGTGAGAGAAAGTATGTCTAAACAGCTTTTCATACAATGAGTTAGTATGCAAAATGCAAATTGAATGAAGTAAACTACACAGTTCCTTTCCCTTAGTTACATTCTGGGTCACTGGTTTATTTGCTTCAAAAGCCAGCAGGAGGCCACTACAAAAATTCAGATTAGAGTAGAATGTTGAGCAAAACAAACTGGGGCAATGAGGGGAAACGTTTTCCTGCATTGGAGGGGCAATTCTCCCTCTCCTTCCTACTTCCCATTATACCTTTGCAGGTGTTCCCATGGTGTAAGACTGTTCTCAAGCTGCCTTCTTCTCATCTAGGTTTGATAGCAAAACCAAAATACAGATGCCAGTGTTCTTTGAAGCTGAAAGCAGATCCTGATGCCTGGCTGCCTTTCTCTTTTGTTGCCAAGTAGTTGATTTCTCAACTTTTCAGTTTCTTTGGGGAGGTGCTTCTGCTGGTGCTGGAGGCTCTGTAGGTTCCCTGCTTGGTGTTCCAGTCAGGGAAAGCCTTCTCTCAGGGCAGGGTTGGATACTGGGAAAAGGTTCTTCCCCCTGAGGGTTGGGGCACTGGGACAGGCTTCCCAGGGTAGTGGTCACAGCACCAAGCCTGGCAGAGTTCAAGAAGTGTTTGGACAGAGCTCTCAGGCACATGGTGTGACTCTTGGGGATGGTCCTGTACAAGGCCAGGAGCTGGACTCGAGGATCCAGATGGGTCCCTTCTAACTCAGCATATTCTGTGATTCGATTATTTTTCATTAAAAATGTTACATTGAATAATTTTAAGGTGTTTCAGTTTAGTCTCATTGTCCTTATGTAGTCAAATGTGATCTGTCTAGCTATCTAGAAGTCATCTACTAGTTAAAAAGCCTAGAAATTAGAATACGTCATTAAATCTGTTGATGCAGCAATACTGTATGTGAAATTTCCATTAAAAAAACCTCAAAACACGCGAGTTCTACAGATCTGACATATAATAGAATGATGTTCTTTCGGGGGTTGGCAGTGCTTGGCACTTTGTACCCAATGTGCTTCCCATGGGCAAAGTAAATAGTTTGTAATTAAAATTAATTATTGTTTTGCTTCTAATAATAGGAGCAAAACACTGAATAAATTTTTGTTCCTGTGATATTATAAATTAAAGTGCTGCAAGTATAATATATCCTGGACTTCTTCCTTTCCTTTCTTCCTGAGGTGGAGATAAAGATATCTGGAACATAAATAGAGAGTGTAAAAAAAAAAAAAAAGTCTTCAGGAGTCTCAGTTCTCCCTCGAAGGAGGGTGAGTGGGCAGAGGAATCAAAATGATAGTATTTTGGGAAGGATTCTTTTCAAAATCTGTCTAAATGCTTTTCAAATTAAATCGTGCAAATGTTTGTGAATGAGAGAGGGTCACAGACCTTTCCTGTTTTTTCTGACAGCGAAGCTTCATGTGTGTTTTAGAGACAAGAGCTTTAATACTTATCTTTGTGAATGTGTGGTTGTGCCCACTCATACAGTGGATCTCTGGAAAGGGGAGGTAAATGAGGGGATTTTGATCCACTGTCTCTTGTTTCCTGCTCTCTGTTCAGGTGAGATATCACTGGAGAGGATTTCTCCCATTAGGGTATGTGATCATAAATGTCCTGGCCATTTGCATTCCTCTGCATGGAGGTGGCCTGTGAAATGGCTTTCAGAAAGACAAATATAGTGTGATCTCTTCCTCTGTAAGGAGCCAGACACTTAAGACAATTGGTTAGTGAGAGTGGGTGGGTCAAAATGGAGAGCCTGCTTAAATGAGATCTTGCATATTTTAAGTTTTTCCCCTGATTACAGGGTGGAGGGTTCAATACAGTTTTAATAAGATTAAGATGTGCTGAACTTTCAAAGAATGTGCTTTGGAGGGAAATGGCTTTGGTTTTGTTGGGGGGTTTTTGTTTGTTTTTAGATGCTAGCATTGGGCAAGGATGGAGGGTAGAATATTTCAGTTGCTCAGCTTTTTTCAAAGTAAACAGTTTAACTACTGTGTCTCTGTGTAGCTGCAATATTTTTTCCAATGGTAAAGAAAGCATTCATTTCTAGGGCAAAAAAATGAAATACTATTATGCTCTGACCACAATCAATATGCTTAAGTGGACTCACTTGTACTATGTGTTATACTGAACACTGACTGCTCTTGTGACATTGAGAGGTCTTGGATTCAAATGCCAGTAGAGATGATGCTTGACTTTCAGGATAGGGTCCTCCCATATGTAGATAGGCTTTTCAGACTCGTCTGGGTATTTTCACTGAGAGGGGAAAACTTTGACAAGTAGCCCCAGCTTCAAGTTGATCCTACTAGTGTTGTACAAAGTACTCGTGGTGGGTATTTCTGGATCCTTTTCTAAAATTATCATGAACCAGAGGTAAAGTGGTGTTTTGATGAATTTAAGTTCCTGAGGTTGTTTTTAGGACACTCACTTTCCTGTCAAAGCTGAAATTTATGAACTTGTTTTGATTACTCCTTGATAACTTCCTGAGGCTTCAGGAGCTCTAAATCAGACTGTGTACTTGTATAACTGGACCTTTGTACAGGGTTTTTCCTGCCCTTGCTATGGGTGTGAGAATTTTCAACATTTTTCTTATAGGGATGTATAGCATCAAAGAAAAGACTTCAGAGTGTAGTCAGGCTTATGAGCTAGTACTTGTGATTATCCTTTCACAGACCCATGGAGTGCTTTGGACAGAAAACTGATGGGTTTGGAGATGACTCAGATGTGTGATAGTTGATTTAATTTAAAAAGGGAATGGAAAAAGCCAATCTCTTCTGTTTTTTTCCTCTCCTTTGTAATAAAACCGTATGATGTGCACTCCTGGACAATTCCCATATGCTATCCAGTTACTTCTAGTCTCTGAGGTAGGAAAGAGAAGAAACTGTGTCAAACCTGATATCTGTGGGCATGTGATAAATCTTCTCTGCCTGTTTCCAAGGGTAGAAAAGCATTGAGAAAATGTTCCCTTTCATGTTTCTTCATGATGCATATCTCTCTCCACTGTGTCCTTCTTCACACTTTATAAAATCAGCTTTCCTTCTGTCTTGTTTTTTTTCCTCGGGAATGTGGTTTGAGGTACAGAATTTTGCTACTGACACACATGTTTAATGTATGTCAGCGTAATCCAACCTTTGTCATGTAAATTTGAAAAAAGAAAACACTTGAATGATTGAAGTCAAGTTAGTGTGAATCAAAGGGTTTGTGTTCTTTAGCAAGGAAACGAGATGGGTGGCTATAAGCAGGCAGAAATCCAGGTAGTGAAGCTTTCCAAGGGTATCTGTGAGTCCTGTCTCTCCTTTTTCATCATCCAGGCTTCTGTGTGATTCTTTGAAGCTGCTCTTGCTGATAAGAGAGAAATAAAGAAGGGCTATTAAGAGTGGTGTTAGGAACAGTCTCTGCAGTGTTGTAGGAGAGGAAAAAAGAGGCAACCGAGAGTGTCCTTGTGGCTTGTTGCAGCTCTCACTTTCAGCTGGATATGTACTGAAGTCAGAACCAAAACCATTATTGCTCTGACTAGCTCCTTAAGAAAAAGTTTGTATGAACATATTATGTAAAATCACATGCATGTACAAATATTGATAACTAGTACATGGGAAAAGCAGCCAAGGTATAGACATAACGTGTGTGAACTGAAGCTTACCTAGCAAGTTGTGAACACACTGACTGATAGGATGGAGTAAAATTGGATTATAAGGTCAGCCAGAATTCCTTCTAGCAATAGCTTGGAAGTCTCATGTTAATGAAGCTGAATTTTAAATGACAGATAAGTCTCTGACTAATTGCTTATACTGTTTCTTCTGGCTTTTGTATTTCTCTTTGTGCAATTTAAAGCAGTCACTCAGTCTTTACCTAGTAGTTCATCTCTATTTATTGGGTACTGTGGCTTTTGATTGTAGATGTTGCTAATTCCAAATCCAGCACTCTGCCCTTCTCTTTGCAGGGCTAGACTTTGGAGGGACTTGACTGGACAAATTACACGTTTTTCAGTATCATTTGATATCACCGTTTTTTGTGATTTTTTTGAACTACATGTAGTTGAGATATGCTAGTAATAGCCTTGCAATACTCTACAGAATTGTTTTGACATAAGCTGCTTATCATTTGGGTCCTATGATAAATCTCGAGTCTAGATTTTGATCTATGCAACAATGCTGGTACAGTGGTAGGAAGTGTCATACTTAAAATGTTTTACCTTAACAAGGATTTGGATTACTACATGCTTTTAGATATGTAGGATGCCTGACTTGTTTCCTCTGAAAGAACAAATAAAAGATCAATGTACTTGGGACTTGAATGCATTTAACACACCAAAAAGCTCGATCATCAGCAGTTGATGGAATTTTAGTCTAGAATACATGGAAAAATGACATTTGTGTTGTGTAAGAAGTTCATACAAAATAATTCTTGACCTAGCATGCACATGTGTTCCTCTGTAGCTTTTTTAAAAAGTTTCACTACCCACATCTTCTGTCCTTGGGCAAGGCAGGTACATGCAAGGGCAAGTGGGGATTTGCTCAACTTTTGCTGGTAAGGAGCATGGATTCCTGTCTTTTCGCTACAGTACTAAGACATACAGATGAACTTCTGCCAGGCGCTGTCATTCTTCCTTCTCAGAGGAGTGTGCACTGAAGTGGTTATTTTGAGCTTACATGGCCATGCCTCATGTTGAGCATCTAACACTGATAAAACCTGAAAGCTGCTGTTAACTTCAGCGTAATTTTGCTCTTCAATTCCATCAAGACTCAAGCTTTGCCTAAAACAGTTGGTTAGCTCAGAGCTTTTGCCAGTACAGCAATTGCTTTAGACAGGATAAGTATCCTTTGGGATGCCAGGGATTTTACTGTGCTTGTGGCTTTATTGTGCATTGGGAGTATAACAAGTAGAATTCAATTTTTGCATGACTTCACCAAAAAAAATGTGCATTTCCAGCATTTTGTTCAGCTGTGCTTTATAGGGGCTGAATTGGGAAGAAAAGGGAAAGATCAGTTATGCATTCCTTGGGTCTCATCCTACAGAAGTTGGACATGCTGTCATAAAAGTCATGGCAAGTACTGGTGAGTTCGTAAATTTTTTTTTGGCCCCATCTATTACATTTTCACTTCTTTAATATCAGTGCATAGAACTGTAAAACTTGAAAGTGGGATTTTTTGAGGCCATCTTAATAAGGGATAACTTGAAATGTATTGCTAAAGTATTCTTTTAAAGGAATACATGTAATTTATTTGACCAGATTTTAGCAAAAGTCTTTTCAGTGTAAGACTAATTATGTTTAAATTTACTTTGAGCAAAAATACTTGGTAGATTATGTCACTGAAGAACTTAGTCAGTAGCTTCCTTATATGAATCCTAAATTCAAGATGGGAAAGTTGCTTTAGATAAGACTTCCTGGAAGCCTCTAGACCAATATTGCAGCTTTTTGCAACTTTGTTAAAGCACAGGAGGAAGATGACATTTTTTTCTTGATGGTACATTTTCAGGATATTTCAGTTATTTCTCCTTGGAGAGGTGACATATGGTTCTTTCCCAGAGGAGTTGGTATTGAGTTTTCCTGCTGGAAAGCAGGTGACTCTCTCCCTCTTATAAGCTTGCTTCAAAATGAGATATTTGAACAAAACAACAGAATTCAGCCTCCATCTCCACTGTATTTTTAATGCTAGCAGAACTTTGGACATCAGGTGCGCCTTTGTTTTGCTAAAGAAAACAACTCTGACTGCATGTAACTTGCTTGGATTTCCTGCAGACAGGTGAATGGGGATGCATACATTTGAGAGTTTGAATGACCCGTGTTTCAGCTGCAGGAGTAGTCTGTATGGATAGATGGGGTGAAGAGTTTAAGAACAGGTGTGTTTTCAATTTGTTGGGAGTGAGTCTGTGTTTATGGACGTCTCCTTGTACAAACTGAACTTCAAAATCTGCCAAAATAACATTGGAGCAGCTAGATCTGGAGTTCACTGTTACAATCAGAACAATTATGTTCCAAGGCTTTGTGTTTGCTGTCTACACATAGTAATCCAGAAGAATTTCCACTGTGCTTGCTTGCTTGCTTTTAATTGCAAATAGCGTCCTGTCCACTGCTACATATCCTGCTTTAGCCTGCTACCTTTATTAGGTCACCCTAGTGTAGGAGTTGTGCTGGTTAACAATGACTCTTCCACGAATTCTGCTGAATCACTGTTCGATTTTTCTTCAGAAGCTTTTGCTTATATATGCTTATATACTTTGATACTTAGTTTTTGACATTAGAGGTATTACAGCCATCTTCCGTGGATATACATGACACTTGATAGAAGGGCTTTTCAGAGAAGTAATTTTTGTTACATTTTTCCTGTGATATCTTTACAAGTGTTGATACCATGGTTTTAGAGCTCCTGTTTCAAGATGGTGAACCTTGTTGAGACCAAGATAAAGAGAATGATCAAGTGAACAGACTGAACTCTGTCTCAGTGGGGAAAGAGAGATATTTTCTGAATTATGAAATATATACAAACCTTTCCTCCAGTGAGGATTTACTCTGAAATGGAAGGCAGGATTATGGCTATAAAACTATTAACTATGTTTTATTGTATCATATCATGTAGTGGTAATGCTTGCTTTTAAGGGTGATCTTTCTATAAAGTAGACGGAACATGTTTCACAAAGACCAAAGGCTTGTCTGTGTTCTCCTTTGCCAGTTTTGTCTCATAGTGAATGTTTCCTTGAAGAAAACGATGAGTTTAACACAATTCAGTAAAATCCATCATTTGGAGTCTGCTTTTCTTTTTCGGGTGAAAAGGTAACAGTAGTAGAGCTTGAACTGCAAATTCCTAAAGGAAACTTAACTACTTCAGAGCTTCGACCAGCACCCATACAATAGAGTGCAGCAAAATGAGGAGTATGATGAGTAAACTATGGAACTATGCTGATAGTTACATGCCCTTAAGGACAGTGTAATGGTGACCAAGTCCTTCCTTGACAAAGCAGTACAGAATCAATCTGCATACTTGTGTTAAATCTTGTAGGAACCTCTAAGAGTGTAAGTAGATCTGAGTGCAAAAATTCAATTGCTGCTTTTAGAATGACTTTCCAGGTGAAACTTTGATACATATTCTTGGTCTGAGAATAAAAAGCAGCTGGTAGAGACTGTGAGGTTAATCCTTGGTCTTAATTAAATATAAAACCTACTAATTCTGTGCCTTTGTTCCTAAATTATGACAGTATGGACAAGAAAAAAATACTTCTAATAAGCATGTATCTGTAGATTTTCTTTGTAAGTTTCAAAGGAGAAAGAAGAGAGCAGTACAATAGTTTGAGGTTTTTACTTGTATTTTTTTTTTGCTTCCCTTGCCATGCGCTTTTTTTTTTTTTTTGATCCAACTTGCTGCTTTATTTTTATTCATCTCCATTGCACTGGGGCTTGCCTGAAGTCATCATTGCTGTCCTTAGTTTGATGAGAATGAAAGGGGAAGCAGCCTTACATGACTGAAAAGCTTCAAATACATTGCAAGCAGTAGCTTCATCTGTATTTAATGAAAGGGCTTGAGCAAAAGTAGAAATCTGCAGAAAGATCTGGCAGTAAGGTTTTAGCAACAGCAATTGTGGCATAGTTTCCCAAAAGGTGGGCAAAGACACTCAGTGTTTTGAGCTAATTGAGGCCTCTTTGCACTTATATTTAGGCAGGGCCAGTGCTGAGCTTCGATTTGCAGGTTCTCAGGCAAGGTGGGATGAGGTGTTCTGGTTTTGGTTCAGTGGGGTGCTGGGGATGGTGCTCCAGGTGTGAACTCGGGGGCTGCCACCCACCCTGCTGGCTCCCCCTGACCAGCTAGGTAATAGCCCAGCTTTCCCAAGTGGATTCAGATCAAAATCTTCAGAACTGAATGATAGGTTTCGGGTGTTCTTTTTCTCCAATGTGCTCAAGAATTGATATTCACAGAATATTAGTGTTTCTGAAATATCTTGTTTCTGAATATCTTGTTTCTGAAATGACTTGCTGAAAGCCGTGGGTGGGTTTGATTACATATCCTCTCCAGCAGCAGCCACTGTGTCACAGCTCTGGCCCCTACGTGCCATTCCTCTGCTCTCTGTGCTGAACTACTCACCATGAGCTGTCCCTAAGGCCTCTCGGTCAAAAGGAGAAGCAAGAAATGGAAGCAGCCTGTTTTGTCTGCAAGGGCTCGGGGACAGCTTGAGAGGAGCAGCTGATGTGGTAGGGCTGATGCAATGCTGCCCTTGGGGCCAGGGGCCCAACAGTGCAGAGGAGGATGATGACCTCTGTAGCTGCCCAGCTGTAGCAGGAAAAGTGCATCCCTAAATTAGGCACTCATGTCTGAAAAGTGTCAAACTTCGACACTATTCCTGCTGAATAATAACTTAAGCCTCTCTTACCACTGGCAAATACTCGAGACAGCTCAGGGCAGGCAGTCTCTCCAGCTGGCCGGGCTGCCTACACCATGCAGGTCACGAGGAATTTTTAGTTTTCATTCCATCAAACCAATATTAGTAATAAAAATAAGACCTGCTGCACAGAAGTGAACGTGTTTCTTATGTCAACACTTTTCCTTGCTCTTATGTTGGTAATGTCTTAAGTTGCTCTTTAGAGGCAGACTTTATTGGCTGTACTTTTCAAACGGGGGGAATACTAAGTACTTGCAACTTAATCAGCCGTGTAGCTGAGGAGAGGGTTTTTTTCTTCTCCCCAAGTACTTTTATGTCCCATAATGAGCTGGTATTTTATAACTTCTGATGGTAATGTATTCTATATGCCTTCCATCGCTAGGATAAAGAGCTTTACTGCAGAATCTAAAGCTAGTGGCTGTGGGTATTTATTTAATAAGGTTTGAAGTCTCAGCACCAGGCAGGATGTCAGTGTGTTCTGTACCCGGAGCTTCCTCAGGCTGCTTGTGGTGGGATCTTAGTTCTTTAACATGGTGGAAAGATCACTCCTGTCCCATCCTGTTTCCAATGAAGCAGGGTAGGTTCTGTGGTTCCAATGGCAGTCCTGCTGTTTCAATCAAATTCCTTGCTTTTCTTTATCCTTGTTGTGAATACCACTAGTTTCTCTCCAGGACTCGGGAGGAGTTAAAACTGAGAGGAATTCAGCCATGAATACTCAGATAGCCAAATGAGTGGTCTGCTCATAATTCTTTGAGGCATCTCTTCTAATGCCTTGCACAGAACAAAAGTCCTGTTGTGGGGGTGCTTAGGAGTTGCTGTAGTCTTGGAGACCTGACAGGAATGAAAAATAATCTTTTTATGCTTTCATGCTAAAATACTCAAACTGCTTTGGTTGGTTGGGCTTAGTGTTTGAAAAACATTTTCTAGTATGTTACTCTTCTGGATGTTCTGGCTTATTTGCCTTCACTCTGATCAGTGCAACAAAAATTACATTTAAAGTTTTTGGCAGGATTCAAATTTATGTTTCAAGTCATAGAGGATCATCATTACCATTTTATCTGCACAACTGTTGGCTTTGGTATATTATCACCCCTGTGAAAACTCATTTACTTCCTTCAGGGTTAGTTAAAACTGAAGAATAATCTGTATGTGAATCTCATTAAACCTTCTAAATCTTGAATGGGTGGTCTGTGAGGCAGATTAAGGAAAATAATTTCAGAACCTGCTGATGCTATTACTGAAAACAGTCCTTCCTCTGGTGCTGTTTGAGGCAGGGTACCTCAAAACCAAGAGATTTTTGGTGGTGATGCTGTAGTTATGCCATCATTTGTGGTGTTTGATTCATAGCCTAAAGGCATTTTGGTGTAGTCCAAATTGCTCCCCATCGTTCTGTACACTTGGAAGAAAAAAGGTCTTTTGCCTCCTGATTTGATTATTTTCCAGGTCATAGAAAAGGCAGGTACAGTTCTGAGCCTTTCCCGTATTCCCCACTCCCCAGCCTGTCAGGGATGAGCCCTCTTGCAGGAGACTCTGCCACCTGCTGCTTTCCTCCCTGAAGTGAGGAACAGCCAGCCTTAGATCGCTTCACACTCTTTCCAAACCCCATCCCACTTCTGCTGTGGCAGAGCTTACTGTCATTTAAACTTTTCCTGCTTTTGTGCTCTCTTGGCAGCTAATACCTGAGCTCTTTAAAGCTCAGTCTGTCCAGGCTTATTTTTTAGTAGGCAAGTCTGCTACTTTTCAAACAGCTTTTGCTCAAAGTTACCTGCAAAAAATACTTGGATAGATTTAGGAATCTAGGAATTTAGTTCTACAACTACTTGGTATGTCCTTGATTAACCTCCACTTAAAATCAAAATAAGCCAGTGGCTTTTGACTAATTTTTTTCTCCCACTTTCATGATAATAGTATCACAGTGTTTTATCAAATATCAATGATTACAGTCCTTAAGCAGGAAGAAAACTGAATATGTGAGCAGATTGCGTCTCAGGCAACAACATGTGATCCAATATTAAACATGAGCTTTTCAAGTTACAGAATCATGGAAGAGCCCAGGTTGGAAGGAGCCTTGAAAGATCATCTGGTCCAACCAGATGGTTGGTTATATAGTGAAGTAGACAAGAATAGGAAGAGAGAAACCATTTGATTTAATGAAATAGGTCCAGTGTTTATTTCTGTATGTTCTCATCAAGAACCTTCTGGCTTTCACTTAGCAAAGGATAGTACTTGCTGGGTAAAAGCACCTTAAATTCTTTGAAAGGTTCTTTTGTGTTGAAAGGGGTTATTTAATTTTTTTTGTAATTGTAGGAGTAACTGAAGGTTCTTATTCCAGTAATTTTCCAGTAAAAAATGAAGTCTGAGAGAAAATACAGTTAATATCTAGCAGAAGTACTTCTAGTGATAGCGCTCTTCCAGTTTTTCTAGTGAACCTTTATTAGTGATACTAATTGTTACTGTATCTTGTGACTTAGAAACTGTGAATTTACATGAAATTTTAAGAACTATTTTTTAGAGAGTAGTTAGAACTACTTTTTTTTCTGAGTAGTTTTACAGTTCCAGCTCTGCCTAACATAATGTACTTAGTCCAAGAGAGAGTCTGGTCCTAGAAAGCAGATTCCTCAGACACTTGAATTTATTTTCCCCTGTAACTTTTTCCAGGAGTAACTTTTCAGTACCCTTTGTGATGTGTGAGTACCTAGTGTGGTAGTCTTTTTTACCCACTGGACTAAGCAGGATAATGTTGATTGTTCCAGAATGTTGTTGTGTTTCCTACCAGGCCTCTTGGCTGCAGCACTGTAGCCAGAGCTTGTACTCTTTGCTATCCATGGTAGTCCTGAAAAATGTCTGAGGTTTGGTGTTTTCCAGGACACGGGTCTGCCCTTTGTTCCTGAATGTTCGTGAAACTTGCATTTGGTTATGTTGAAATGCTAAATGAACTTGTCTTCCCAAGAGATTGAGGTTATGCCTTGCACTCTTAAGGGGTTTCTATCAGCAGTGTGTTTGCTTTTCCTGGGAAGTTAGAGAGCACAGTCAGAAAACAGACCTGGGAAGATGATCATAAAACATAGTTTTAGAGGTGAAACTGCACACATCCCTAACAGATATTCATTATGGAGCTGTGCTCTTAGTATTTACCAGGCACTTTCTACTGTATTACAGAGATGTAGTTGTTTGTGTATCTTAATTCTTTAATCAATGCTCTGTGGCATGAAGCCCATCATTCTGCACAAGCCAGGTAAATTCTTGATTACTTTAAGAGCTAAATGTTTCATTTTCCAAATATAACGTTCGATTCAGCTTTTGTGTTTGTTAAGGCTGAGTTGCTCTAATTTACTCACTTGTATTCTCCATCAATTGGCTTGTGGCTTTGCATGGAGGGTGTCCCATTTCCCTCTGTTAGGCAAAGAGTTAATCCACAGCTTCTGTGGTTGGGTCTGAATTTGCTTGGCAGTGTAACTACTGCTTTCTTGAAGCACCTATTTTTGATTTTGATGCTGATACCTTGTGGGCATTGAAGTTTCAGTGTTTCAGCTTCAAGCAACAGTGATGTTTCTGCAGATCCAAACTGGCAGACATCAGTAGCCTAAATGCTAATGTTTATTAGAGCAGAGCAAGGCTTGAGGGTAACTATGCCAAGTGTTGGCTCATTAAATTGGCAGGAAGAGTCAAAAAGGCTGTTTTTAAAGATAAGAACAAGAACTGGTGCAGACTAGGCAGGGGTGAGAGAATGGCAGTGGATAGGGCATGTGGTAGGTGTCTTCTATCTTTCTGTAGATAATTTGAAGGCAAGAGCAGGCTCATTGAGACAAATGAGCTGTCATGCAAGCAGGAATAATAGCAAGTGTAGGTAATAGTGTGCAGCACTTGTCACTGCTAGAGATCAGTAGACACAGCTCTGAAATATTGGTGCTAGAATCAACTCTTCCCTTTCCTGGAGTCCTAATAAGTTATTAATTCCTTGTATTTAAGAATTTTGGTAAACATTAGTGCAGGAAAATTAGTGATTTATCATGATGGGGAAGCTACTTGGAATTAACATACCTTTGGTTTGTTTATCCAGGGGAGCTCCCTCCCAAAGTTCACCAGCACTGGTGTTCTTACATAAATTTGAACTAGTTTAAGGTGAGCATGATTAGCTCTTGTCTCTGTTTGCAAACTACTTATATATTTGGATATATATTTGGATGACTCAGATCTGGGCTGGACTGTTTAGTGTTCGATAGGATAACTTGGTGTAGATAAATTAGATTAGAATAAGTAAATTGTACCTCCCATTTACATCCTGAAAGAGCAGAGATGAGAGATGTGTGTCTTTGTGTTGCCATCACTCATGATGTTTTCTGTAGAAAATAATAGATTAGATTAGTAGAATCTGAGACAATTAAAGTAATTTGACAGATTTGGTCTAATTGGCAGTTACCCTAATAATCTGAATTACTAAAAATAGTAAATTCATTGTAATGCAGACAAAAGAACTTCATCCTTTCCAAATATCTGCTCAGACTAAAACAGGGTCTTTGAGGGGTTTCATCTAGGTTGCACCTGCTAATGTAATGGCTGAGTGTGCTGCCTTTGCAGTGGAGTTTGGACTGAGCATTGTGGGCTGGGGAAGCTAGGACCTGTGTTCTTTGGGAGACCTTTGAAGCTATTTGAATCATGACCTGAAGGATAGCCACAAGAGACATGGAAATGCAAAGAGGCAGGTCAGCATGCACTACATCACCCCCTTCTGCAGTTACCACATGCCATGTGAGCTCAACAGGAGCCAATTACTTATTGTTGCGGATGAACATTTGATTTCCAGGTTCCATAGAGAAGGCCGTTAATTGGTGCTTCTATGATGATTGCAGATTATTTAATGTGACCTGCTCCTCAGGATACCAGCCTGTCATATCCTTCTACCTATTGAAGAAGACTGTACTGAAGCTTATAGTAAATTACCTGCCTGCATGGTTTTGAAGCTGTATTGCATTTGTCATGCTGCAGTTTGTAGCTTGAAAATTTGCTGATCAAGTCTCAGGATGACTTGAGTGAAAGAGGGAAAGATTTTCTGTGATTAAGTGGATGCTTTTGTTTCTATTTCAGGCAAGCCCCACAGCACTGGCAGCTCCGAACGGATTCAGCTCTCAGGAATGTACAATGTTCGAAAAGGGAAAATACATTTGCCAGTCAACAGATGGACAAGACGCCAAGCTATCCTTTGTGGAACATGCCTAATTGTCTCATCAGTAAAAGAAAGCCAGACTGGAAAGATGCATGTCCTCCCTTTAATTGGTGGAAAAGTAAGATATTTTATCTATTTGCTTCATTAACCCGTGTCTCTTTATGAAGAGAAGATTGCATTCAATTAGGATGATTCTGACCCTCCAAAAGCTTGTTTCTTGTAATGGGATTTTCAAAGTGTATAAATGGCTTTTGGTTATGGTCAGTCATATTGAACAATTTAGAATATTTGAATTAAAAGTACAAAGAAAAGCAAAGGATGCATAATCAATGCCTTTTTCTTGTGTGCAGTGTTAAGTGGTTTATATATGCAATAGCTTACAGCCAAAGGATCCATGCAGGTCTGTTGTGTATGATCTCTGCTGTTCCTTCTCATCCAGGTTTTAGCCATGCTGGGTTACTCTTAAATTCTGAAAATTAAGAAATGAGGGCATGGGCTTTTCCTGAACATTGGGGGAGTTTTGAATATTCAGCATTGTATAAGTAGTGGTCTGTTGTAATCTAAGAGCAGCAAACATTTTTTCCTTGTGAGAAGCTGAAACTGAACTATTGTCTGATAGATTACATCTAAAACCCAAGAGTTCCAGACTGAACACAAGGAAATTTTTTTTTTTTCTGCTGTGATGGTGACTGAGTACTGGCACAGGTTACCCACATGTGTGATGGCATATCCATCACCCCTGCTGATACTTAAAAACCATCTGGACATGGTCCTGGGCAACTGGCTTTAAGTGGACCTGCTTGAGCAGGGGGTTAAACCAGATGACCCCTAGAGGTCCCTTCCCACCTTAACTCTTCTGTGAAACTGTAGTGAAGACAGTAAGATTACCACATCAATGTTTTAACCTAAGTAGTGTTTCAGAAAACTATTATTGGCTTGTTTCACTGAGGTAATGGGAAGAGAATCATCATCTTGAGGGTGAATTTAAACCTTAAGTAATCCTCCTTTACCTTACGTACTGGTAAGTTGAATTCTAAACAGTTATTTGGAGAGAAACAAGCTTCACAATATTATATATGCAGACTAGAGTTGCTTCATTAATATTCTGTACTAGCAGTATGAAAAGAAGTGCTACCTTCTAGGAGCTGTTTTTCCTTCCTCTTTTCTGATTTTTCACATGATTCTCCAGCTCTTCCCGGGAGATATTGAAGTAGAAACACTGTCCTCTTTTGGCAACAGTGTGTGAACTCTTGAGAGCGAATTGTGTTCCTGGCTGTAGGTTGCTGGAAAGGACAGGATTAAGGTTCACATCAACCTTCTCTTTGACATGAGTATTCTTTTCATCTCAATATATTTCTTTTAATTTAAAAAGGGAATAGATTATGTACCATTTTAATTGCTTAACGTGGAATTTCTAAGTAGCTTTTGCACAGAAATGCCTTATGTGATGTAAAATATGCAGACTGTGTTAAGCAGAAAGACAACAAATTTTAAAAGAAAAAGATAAGTAAGCTCAGAAAAATGTACTGAGGGCTTATGCTGACAAAGCTTGGGAGGAGGGTGTTTGGCACAGAACTAAGTGTTTTTAAAATTATTGCTTAAAAAATATTCTTCCTCATCCCCATAAATACTCTGCACTTCCTGGTTTGCAAAGGCTTTCCAGAATGCTGTACTGAGACATTGAGACCATAAGTTGTGTGGGACTTCTCGTGCATGGTAGCAGAATGATGTACTCTGGGTGTTTTTTAGCAAGTTGAGAAATGCCAAAGAATTTAATTGGGCTGTAAGAGAAGCATTTTGTTAAGCCTGTTTTTAATAACCAGGGAGTATAAATTGTATTTTTTTAGGTTGCATAAAAACAGCCTTAAATGCGTTTCACTGGCAAACCTTTTATGGTGCTCAGTTTCTATTAAATGTTTATGTTCTTGGTGATTTTCTCTGTTCTCCTCCTGTTCTCATTCCTGCTTGTGTAGATTTCATGAATATTTGACATCCAAGATCCAAGTTTGAGATGGTTAGTCCAGCTCTACTTGATGATCTCTTCTTGGGCACACTTGAACTTTGCCTTGGGGAGTTCTGCAAAGAGAGTTTTGTTTCTTGCTGACTCACAGTTTTGTGTCTCTGCTGTAGGTGGAAGAAGTGAAAAAGCACCAGCACTGTTTAGCATTTAGCTCCTCTGGACCTCAAAGCCAGACCTACTACATTTGTTTCGATAACTTCACTGAATATCTGCGATGGCTGCGACAAGCATCAAAGGTGAGAATGCTGCTGACTGGTGTGAATGGTATGTTTGGAGAGCTTCCCCCAGTTGAGTCTTCTCCATGGAGCAATACTATCCCTCTTCTGGGTTGATTGTCAAGACCTGCTGTTGCTGCTGTTAGTGTTGTGTGGAAATATGCAATTTGGGAGCACTTGGTAACAGGCAATAGGAAGGTGAATTTTTCTGATTTACACCAAGACTTCTTTCTACTGAGTTTGTCTAAGCAAAGTGCTGTACTGAACTTCTTCAATTTTCTGGATGGATGGATCTACTGAGGTCAGTATAACAACAAGGATGACAAATATAGCTGTAAACATTTTAAATAAAAAGCTTTTTTTCAGTGTTGTTAATACCTAAAATAATGTCAGGGCTTTTTTAGTTCATTCCTTACACAGAACCTAAATATTAAATTGCTAGAATAAAGGATTTTTCTTCCTGCTTTGAAGTGTTGCTGAACCTCTCTCTCATTTAATAACTATTTGATTTTTGGGTTATTTGTAATAAGGAAACCATTTTCTGTCAGTGAAAAGGGTTACTAACTAAAACCTATGTAAAGCAAATTTTGTACTGGACTTAGAACACAATTAATTATAGGAATTTAGGGCCTGCATTATTTTGTTTAACTCTTCAGTTCCACTTTGTGCTGTTGAAAGGTGTTTTTGCAGTTGTCTCTTTTATCTCTTAATTCCTGCCACTTTTTTGCTAAATCCTTATATATCTTGAACCATTATGCTTTTCCTACTTTTTACAACGGAGGTCTTTTTGCTGTGCTGTCAGCATGCTCTGTTTGGTTTTGTAGTTGGACCTAAACTTTTCATTAGTTTTGTACTTGATAGGACTCAACATGCTCTTTACTATGTAAAAGCAACTTAGTTTTACGTAGCAGTACTTAGAGACACTCATGTAGCACTAATCTGTTTTGTCTTTAGATTGCAACAGCATATTATCCAGCCCACTGCCAATGATCCAGTCTAAACTGTGGGCTTTTCAAAGAGATTTGATTATGTCAAACTTTCTTCAAACTATAGTAGTAGTAACTAATGCACCTTCTAGCATATGCATAATTTAAAATGTCTTTTAGGGGTTTTTTCCAGTAAGTTTTAAAATTCTTTTTAAAGAAGTTGTTCTGGTATAGCTGCTTAGGTCTGTTAAGCCTCTAGGTAAAAATCCTCAAGGCATGTTTTATGAGATAGTGAGGCACAGTCTGTCAGGTTTTTGAGTTCTTGCCACTTTAGGGCTGTCTCTAGGACAGTAGTGTAGTGTCCTTTCATCTCCAGAGGGTTTGACATCAGATAAATGAAAGGCAAATCTAATGAGTGAGGAACACTGGAAAACAATGAACTTCAGAGCTAGAGATAAATGGCCAGAAAGCTCCTCTGAATTACTGGCAGCATAAGCTTGTTCTGTGCCATGCTGTGCTTCTCTCTTTCTCTCTGGTTCACCCAAATGACTAACAGTGTTGGGAGGATAGCCAGCATGAGAACATATCCTCATGCACTCATAACCTCCCATTTTTATGTAAGTGTAGAAAGAAAATATATAGTTTCAAGTGTCTTTTCAGACTGTCAGAAGTGAAGAAGATCTCTATGTTGTTCTTTTAGTTGGTAAAACGTACTTTGAGGAAAAATAAAGGCGTTTTCTCCAACTCCCCAGCTCCCAAACCTGAAACTTGGCATTCTGCATTCATGGATTTTCAAACAGTATTTTGCCACTTCAAGTTGGTTTTTTTGATGTTTGGGGTTCCTGTCCTGAAACTGAAAAACAGAGACAAGCACGATTGTATGCAAGGCAGTCCTGTGGGAAGGCTGCACAGTAACACTGTTTCTGAAGAACAGAAACACGGAAAATAGTAATGCTGCAAAAGTAACTGAAATTTCCTCCAGCGGGTGCTGTTTGTGTCAGAGTGCTTAATTGTTAGGTGCACCACACCTGATTTATAAATCATGATGTGTAAAGAACTGAGAAAAGTTGAATCTTCAGCTCCGTAGTTCAGGCAAACTAACATTCTTATGCTGAGAAAAACCCCCAACATTCTTATGAGGTATTCTGCCTCAGGTGTTTGGAAACTAATCAAGTTCAAAGCTGCTGAAATATTCGTGCTAACCAAGAAAATACTGTAAAAAGCACTGTGTTTCTAAAAGCAAGAAAATTTAGGAAAGGAGTTATTATGGCTCTGAAACTTAGCTTTTAGTGGCTTACTATGTGCTAGGTCACATGGTGTTTACAGATTCTTCCCTAATACTGGTGTTGTATATAGTATTTGCACTTTTGTGAGTTGTTATGAATAATATTTAAGACTGCATTTTAAATATAGATGCTGTTTAATGGCATTTGTTTTGAAAGTGACATTTGTGTTAACTTATATTCAGTGGTAGCTCTTCATAGTAGTTCTTCTCCTTTGTGCTCCTGATATGTGCTGCTGAGGCTTCTGATTCTTACTTAGTGTAATGAAAGCTTCAATTAAAAATTTTTTATGCAGAAGGAAATCCCTGGTAAAATATTTCATTAAAACTGCTCAATTCAGTTTTTAACTATGAAAAAAAAAGTCATGTCTGTCTTCTGTATCCTTCAGAAGAGCTAGATGATGATGTTATTTTAACTTTTAAATAACAAGCTCAGTCTTGAAAGGAGGCTTGCAAAGAATGCTTGCTCTGCAGTCTCTCCCCACAGAATATTGGCAGTGTTGACTTTTTAGTGGTGTTTCAGAATGAGACAAATCCTAATGCATCACTCCTACAATAAGTATGTGTATGCTAGAAAAGATTTGAATTTATGTTTGCAGAGACTGGGGCTTAATTTAATTAAACATAAGCATCGCTCCTGTATAATCAGATTCATTCTAACAGTGGAATCTATCATAGCCAAGACAGCTCTCATGCTCTGCCTCCATAAACTTTTGGAAGGTGAATAGGTGTTAGGATTGGTTTTCCTAATTGTATGTGTCCTGAGGTGAACAGAACTTCTGTTTTCAGGACAGACTAGAATTACTGCACAAATACTGACCTAAATATCGAACTTGGTGACATACTTATTCCAAACAGGTCACTTTTAGATACGCTGATTTAGCCTCAAACAGAATATTTTTAAAAACTGGAAATGTGTCTTGTTCGTTAATATTGATAATTCTGTACCACAGTGCATTTCTTCCCTTCTACTTTCCAAAAACTGGAGGCCTAATTAAGGAAGCTTAAAAGCAAAACAACAGCAACAGATTTGGTCCTTTGTGATCTAATGCATTCGTTCTCTTGCCAAATGTTGAAAAATAAGCTTATGCAACTGGGAAGGGGGAGCAGAGGGGAAAGAAAAGGAACATCTTCACAGCTTTAAAGAATTTTGTCTGCATAAAGTTGTCATGATGATTCTGGAACTGGCACAATTACTTGCACAGCAAGTCTGCCACTGTTTGCTACTTGAATGTCAAATGCAGAAGGACAGGACAAATAATGTCAGTGAGGAGGACGTGATGAGGGCATTCCTCATTTGCCACCTCCAAAAAAGCAGCTGAAAAGTGTAGCTGAAAAGCTACACCCTTAACGTGGAAGAGAGAGAAATGTTATGCATATGGTGTTAGGGAGTGGTGGGACTTGCTATTTTGAGGCTTTTATTTGGGATGTGGTCTGCTGTTGGATGCTTCTAACAGCTAAACGTAACCATTTTTCAACATGTGAAATTTCTGTTGTGAGCACTGCCTACGACACAATTCATGACATGGATGGTTTGGTTGGAGTATAAAAGGATTAGCAGTCCTCTGTGTTCCAAGGCATGCAGTTAAAATGGGATGTCAAGGTCTGCCTTGGAAATTCAGTGTTGCAGAGTTTATGCCAGGATGCATTATGGAATTTTATCTTCTTGAAAATAGTGTGCCCCATTGGGCATGCTGGGATGAGTTATCTGATCCCACAGAACTTCTCCCCTCCTGACTGCAGGGCAGCAGGAAGTGTGTCAACAGCTTCATGTGACAATAGTTTTCTGCTTTAGTGCTTGGTTCAGGGCAGGTAGAGGAAGAGAGGCGAGGAGGGACAAGGGCTGTAAATAGTGCGTGTCTGCGTAGGTAGGGAGAGGTGTACAGGCACGGAGCCTTGTGTGTCTGCACACCATTGACCAGAGCTGGACAGCTGTGTTGAACACTTGTTATGTGGGGCTTAGGCACCAACACACTCACGAGTCCCACTGTTGAAAATACAAGGAATGTTCAAAAATACAGTTTAAAACCTATGAAATATAAGTTTTCTCTTGTGTGCTTGTATATTTTCCTTTCCCTGTTTCACTCACATCTGTGTTGAAGTCTGTAGTGGAAGTGTGTGATGTTCCAAATAACTAGCCTGTGAAAAAGGAGAGACTAAATGATGATGTCAGTGTACATTATGTTTAAAACGTGGTAAAAATAGCAAGAATAGCAAATTCAACTGATGAGAGTGTGCTGCCATGTTGGCCTTATTCCTTTCGTGTCAGTGCAGAATGCTCTCTTCATACATTTATTTGCACTGTGAAGCTAGCAGAAAATAAGAACAGATTAGAATTTAGCATATACTATACAGGTAAGTAATGCAGGAGCCTCTACAGCTGTAGTCTTCATCTTTCCTCAATTTGTGTAGACATCTACTGAAGCAGAGGTACAGAATTATTGGTTTTGCTTTTCTCTTTTTTTTCTCTGAAGTTATCTAGTTCTGACCATCTGCCTCAGTCTTCTAATTATTTTTTTAGTACAAATTTTACAATTATATACCGAGACTCTTGTAAAATGAGAGTTTGAGCCCTTTAAAGAGGACAAAGCTGATCTGTAACTCCAGTGATATGATATTTATTTCTGATGAGGAGAAAAGGTTTGAGTTCTGACCAGATACTTGGTGCTACAGACCACGTTTATATATATAAATTCTACAGAATCTAGAAATTAATTCTTGCCTTGACTGCAGTTCTGCAAAAATATTGCCAAAATAGGAGATGAAGATGATTAGCTTTTGGGTGTGTTTTACAGAAACTCTGCTGAGGAAATGCAGTGAGCAACAATTGAGTTTTACTGCTAAAGATGTACTTGCTTTTCAGCTGTGCTTCATTCGCCTTTGCGATAGGGATAGGTCGTCAGCCACTTTTTCCTTCAGTACATAAGATTCTGCTCATTAATTCAAGTGAGGGGAAATAAGGCATATCCACTTGTGCATGTAGCTTCATCTTTATTTCAGATACTCTCAGATGTAAGCATTTGGCTTTCTCCTGTCAGCCATGGTCAGCCAGGAAGAGTTTTATGAGAAACTTCCATGCCAGCTTCATTGTGGAGCACAGACTTTGCATAGCTTTTTAGTACAAAATACAGCTTCCAGTCTGTAAAGAAGACTTGAAGCCACTAGTATAATGATTAAGTTAGCCCTACATTGTATTTGCCTTGGCTTGCCCTCTAGCTGATTGACCTATTTCATATGTATTTCTGGATACTGTAATGAGCTGTCTTCACGGAGTTCATCACTGCAGTGATTTTTATTAACAAGTTTCAGTTGTTTCTGCAGGCATTAGGGACAGGCTTTTCTAATGCTTACTGGTCAAAATGGCCTCAGAATACCTTTTTGCAGAGCTTTGATCACAGAGTAGCACCAATGGTGAGTGTAGGGGAAAATCACATGCAAGTGATTAACATAACATAGTTTATTTTAAGATATTTGGGATCTTACTTGTTACAGTGCTGACAATTCATACTTTCATGTCATTGGATGCAGTCTCCTCTCCAAGTGTCTGTTAAGCCGCCTTAGCAATGGATAACCTTCTTCTGGAGGAATACTGTGAAGAACTTTACTTTCTGTGCAATTTGAATTTCTATATTAGTATTTTTGTTTTTACATTTTGCTGTTGGTTATCACCTGTGGTCATTCTACAGGGAATGATTGTGTGCAACAAACAGACTATTTGTGTTGAAGTTAGGGGTTTCTGACATTTCCTTTTAGCTTTATAGTCTTAGTCTGTGTGTACCATTGTGATTCTGGGCTGCCTGGTTTTGTGTGTTTTGGGGACCAGTTGGAGGTCAGGAATGTGCTGGGTGGTCACTGAGAAGGTGTCCATGAAGTAGTTGGTTTGTTTCTTATGCCAGTTGAGCTTTGGAAGCTGGAAAACGAGTCTTTATTCTAATATGACCTAAAATTAATTTAGTGTACAGCCAGCATCAGTGGGCATCTTTTGACAACCTTTAACCAAAGCTTGTTTTTTTGGGAATCAAAATTTGAGTTTCTTCGCACTTGAGACTAAGCAGCACCATTAGCCTGTTGGAAAAGTTGATTCAACATCTAGTCAAGAAAAGAGAACCCAGAAAGATTTTCTCATCTTTGAAGAGTAGGTCTTTTTTTGAGCTGATCCTTACTTACAGGAAATATGGTGACTCTAAGTTTAGCACAAGGAAAGCATTTTTTTCCCTAATACCATGAAATGACAATGTTAAGATAATGCTTTCGCTAAAAATAGATCCCTAAAAATAAACCCACTGCTTCCTTTTGGTGGTGATTACAAGTACTCAAGCATAAACAAACCTTTGGTTTCCATGTGGAGCTTGACTTCCTTTTCTCTGTGTACATGAAGTCTTCAGTATTTGGGACCTTTGCTCTGAAGTCATATCTGGTCATTCTTGCTGTCAGTGGCTTCTTATCATCTCAAGTGTGAAAGCAGAAGATGGGGCAAAACAAACTTGAAGCCGGTTTTGTTGCTCCTTTGATGATAGCACTTGAAAGTGTTCCTCCTCCTCTTTCCCTGCAAAGCCTATTCTTTTGTGCCTTTTGTTATTAGAGTTAGCTGACATTTTGGAAATTAACTTCTGGGTTTGTTTCAGTATAATCAGTCTCTCTTAATGGTTCAGGAGGGAAGCCTGGTATTTTGTCTCAGCTGATTAATTTTGCATGTCTAAATAGTTCAGCTGATTTTAAAGTGTAATGGTGACTTCAAGCTCTTCATTTGTGTTTTAGAGAAATTATAGTTTCACTGTTTGTTTTTTTTTCTTTTGCAGGAATTTAGAGAGTCTGTGGTTCTTATTTTGGGCTTGCTGCCTTCAGTTAATAGTGGTTATTGAAGTATTTCAGCCAAGAGTGAGAACAGAAAACTAGGTATCGCCCACACATTTGGAATAGCATTCAATACTGTTTTTTGAAGCCTCTAAATCAGGTTCTGGTATTATTGAAGCTGAATTTGTGCAGCTCCTGTATAAATATGGGAAAACATCACCCGGAAGTGAGGTGTTGTGTATGTTACCTTTTAAGGTGCGTTCAATCCAGAAGGATCCCAAAGTATTTTCAGTAATCTCTGGAAGTGGAAGAGTAGAAACAAGAGGGAGAATGAACGTAATGTTGCTCTGAATGAAGCTCAGGGAGCCAAGTGTCTGCAGTGAGCACATCCCATAAGATGAGAGGGGATTGCAGGGACTGACATCTTGCACAGTATTTTGGTATGTGTAAGGTGATAATGGTCTTGAAACTGATGGCTGTAACACTGAAAGCCTTTCCAAGCAAAGTCTAGCAGCAAGGAAGAAAGGAGGGGAGTTACTAGCAAAACCTAACTTTAGGGACATTTACCCTCTTTAGGCTTCCTCTGTAGTCAGTGGAGAAGGATTAAAGTCTCCAAGGAGAAGGAATGAGTTCTGGAGACCAGTTTTAGGCTGCAGGCCAGTAGAGATATATCCATGATTATTTGTATTACAAAACACTTGGGCCAGAAGGCCTTTCTGAATTACAATGGTATAATTGCATGAAAAGAGTTCATCTCATTGTAGAATTAATCCATATGATACAGCTGTGTCAAAGAACCTGGATCAGAAATTGAGGACCTAGCATAATCTCTTGCTTAACACAAACAAAATACCCTACCACTGTCTCCATGTGGGACTGGGGAGACTCAGACAAGTGAACTTCTAGTGTAAGTCTTACTGAAGAGTCTGAAATCTATAGTATATGATAGAGTGGTTTGAGTTGGAAGAGACCTTAGATTATCAAGTTCCAAACTCCCCACCATGGGCAGGGACACCTTCCAGTAGACCAGGTTGCTCAAAGCCCCTTACAATCTGACTTTGAACACTTCTAGGGACGAGGCGTTCACAGCATCTCTGAGCAACCTCGGATTATCTTTGTAGCCTTCCTCTGGACTGCTTTAAAAAGTTCACATCTTTACTGTGTTAGAGACCTGGATGTGGCACTCTGGTTGGGGGTCTCACAAAGGGCAGAGTAGAAGGGGAGAATCATCTCCTTTGCCCTCCTGGCCACATCTCTTTTCATGCAGCCCAGCCTGTGGTTGGCCTTCTTGGCTGTGAGTGCATGTTGTTCGCTCATGTCTGGCTTTTCATCCACCAGAATCCCCAAGCCCTCTCCACAGGGCTGCTCTCAGTGATGACTTCTACCAGTCTGTACTTATGTCTGGGGTTGCTTCCTGACCCAGGTGAAGCTCCTGGGACTTGGACTTCTTAAACTTTGTGAGCTCTTGCAGGCTCACTTTTCAAGTTTTTCTGGATCCCTCTGGTTGGCATCTCTTCCTTCTATTTTGTCATCTCTAAGCTTGCTGAGGGTGCACTTGATCTCACTATGTCATTGATAAAGATGTTGAAGAGCACCAGTCACAAGATCTGTGATCCTGAGGCACACTCCACCAGCTTCCACCTGACAGAGAGCAGTTAATCACAACTTTGGCTGCATCCATCCAGCAATTCCTTATCCACTAAATAGTCCACCTTCAAATCCATATCTTAATGGTTTAGAGATAAGGATGTTATGTGGGACTGTGTTGAAGGCCTTAGGAGAAGTCCAGGTGGATGACATCGGTTGGTCTTGCCTTGCTGGCTGCTGCAATCACTCTATTATAAAAAGGCCACCATATTGGCCAGGCATGATTTGCACTTAGTGTCTTGTATGTGCCTTAGCATTACTTCCATGAGCATCTGCTGCATGATTTTCCCATGCTGAAATGAAAAAACACTGAAAGAAAGTCCTTGCTGGAGGGCTGCTCGTTGCAAAGTCTGTGTGCTTTGCAGTACAGCAGCTTGTCTTTGTAAAAAAATTAATGTAACAGGAATAGTAAGAAGAAAAAGAGATTTTTCTTTATTTTTTTGAGACTATCACCTCTTTGGCAGAATTTACAAATTAATTATTTTCAGTCAAGCTGTTCTAAGGATGTTAATATTCCTTGCTCCAGCAAATGGAGATTCACACATCTGAATTATAAGTAGCTTAATGCTACAGCTAATTATTATCACTTAACTCTAAGTTGCATCTTAAGCCTTGTCCTTGCAGGGATTTTAGTGTGAGTATCCCAGCATGACTACCACCAACCTAGAGATTTGATATCATTCCATGGGTAATATTGATACCAGTACATGATCTCTAAAAGAGGAGTACTTTTCTTCCAGGAGGAACAAAATTACTCATATTCTGGTAATGACTTCAGATACTACCCAGCATTTCCAAATGATGGATTATGAATGTCACCTTTTTTGTCAAATTCTTGCTGTCAAGATCTTGGGATACTGGCTTTCACAACTGTGAATTTTTTTTCTGGTCTCCTATTATGAAAAGTAAGGGAGCCCAACTTCTGGTTAATCTCCTTCACATTTCTCCCTCCCCACACACATTTGCTAATGTTGTTTTCAGTTGTTAGAGGTTTGCACAAGGGCCAAAAGTAGAAGTGACCTGTTTGTTTATAAAACTTTGTACAGAGATAAGGAGAGCAGAGAAAGAACAAGCTTAAATTATTGTGCCCCTGCGTCTTGCGGGCTTGGCTGCTTCACCTGCAGAACAGAGATGGGGCAAGAGTGGCCTGTGAGTGCTGGCATGCACTTCTGCCCTGTATCTTAATAAGGAATTAATACTCTGACCTGTGACAGTGCATGTTGGATTTGTGGAGCTGAGTGACAGGCTTTCAAAAAAAATCTTTGCTGGGCTTTAAATTTTCTATGCAAGGCCCTTAGCTTGAGTTGGCGTGTATCTAATTTAACGTTTGAAAGAAAACAAAAAGGAGACGTTGGAAACGCCAGTACCGTTTTAGCCTTGGGCTGCACCCATTTTAACAGTTGTCATTTAAAAATGAAAATATATGGCTTTAAAGAAAAAGCGAATGTTTTATTCTCCCCTCCCCTTCATTAAGTTTTCAGGCATTAGTTTGTTTACCAGGCTAAACAGCTCCTCAGCTCTTGGCTGTGGCTCAGGACACCAGTGTGCTTCCTGGCTCTGGATTTCAGCTCAGTGGAGGGAGGCCTCTCTGCTGAGCAGGGCTTTGATGTTTGAATAGAAAGGAGGATTAGGATTTGAAGCAAGGTTAGTTCTGAGGTGAAGAGAACCTGTTTGCTCCAAGTTAGTTTAGGTATCTCAAGACAATGTATCACTGTTTAGTTAAGGCTTACGCAGGCATTGGTGGGATGTAATGATTATCAAACTGTTTAAAAACAAATCCTAAAGGAGAAAAATTAAACTGCCTTTGTATTGCATGTCTACAGCAGGTATAATTTAACACTGTCAGCTCAGTTCAAACAGACTGGGAATTTGGCTGCCTGTACAGTGTGGGCTGTTTTGCTATTTTGTCTTCTGTTGAAGTCCTCGGCAGTAATTTCTTATCTGAATAGAGCTATAGGGAATGGGATGAGGATAAACAGGAAAAAGCCATAATTACATTGGTTTAAATTCACACCACAGGTCACACCAAAAGATGTCCTTGTATAAACAAAACTTGTGTTTGTCCATACAGCTGGGTTCAGCTGTGCCCATTGCTGACATCCATTGTCAGCAACAGATCATTTTTGTAGTATAGCCAAGGCTTTAAAACAAAGACAATAATCAGTCTTGTTGCATAGCTCAGTGACAGAGGTGTCATTATACTGATGGACAAAGCAAAGTGGTTTTTCAGCCCTGCCGTAGCAAGAAGCAGCAGGAATATGGGTTGATGCAAGTATTTTTCTGTATTTTTGTTGCCAGCTCATAAAGATTTACAGTGAACTCATACTGTATTTTCACAAGTCTTGAAATACTGTTTCCTTTTTAAAAATAGCAAGAAAAAATTAAAGTCAAAACGCTTTGGCAAATCTTTTTTATTTGAAGTAGTGCCTGGACCTAGGCATGAGAGGTACTGCTGGCTTTTTTGAATAGTTATTTTTATTTGTTGGTGTATTGTGGCACAAGTAATACATGTATAAAAGTGAGTTTTCCTATTAGGGAGACTCCTGTTTTTTGGTATGTGTGCAACTCTTAGGTGGGGAGGAGCAGAAGGCATACCACCCAAGTGAGGGAGAGCACTGCAGCAGCATTTTGTGGTGCTATTTGCAGAATAAATCTGCATTTTGTTGCTGTTGTGGGAAAACTAAAAGTCCAATGACAGGTTTTTGGTGTTTGCAGTGGGTCGACCCAGTGCTTTTTGTAGTATATATTGTATATCACTTCTTCAAAACTACGGTTAGTTTGCCATATTCATCTGGAGACTGAAAAAATACAACAATGTAGGCCTAGGATGCATAACGCAGGTTGCAACAGGAACTGGGGGGAAAAAAAGTCTTCCATTGAATTTTGTGGTTTAATGTACAATATTTAGGGTGGTGTTATCCCAGTACTACTCTTCTGGTATTGCACAGGGGACATTGCAACACAATGACAGATTGTAAAGTATTTAAAAATCATATCCAGGGAATGGAGGAAGCAGCATATTTAATATTGTTTATTTATATTTTTTTCTTATTAAATATCCCAACTGAAAAACAGACTTCAAAAAGTGTGAGATCTTGCTTTGTGTTTGAGCTGTATGGCTGTCAAATGTTGCGTGTCTTGCAGAGACAAGCATTGACTCTACAGCTGCTTCTGTAGCTCCTGTCATTGAGAGCTTGTGATGTACCATCTTCTGAGAAGGTCATTGCCCCTGCCATTTCCTCAGTGTTACTGGTGCTGAAATTGTACCAGTGGTACAAGTGTGAAGGGTCTGTGCAGTCTGAGATATGATGAGAAGGCATTTGAGAGGGATTGGTTTGGGCCATGGTGGCTTCTGCCTGTGGACTTTTGAATTGTGCTGCTTGTGGTTTTATTTTTATATATGTATGTATAGCATATCAAACAGCTATACTTTAGTTGTCCACAAGAAAACACCAAACAAACCATAACAAGCACTTAATGCAGGTTCCCTGTGTATCCAGAAAGCCTTTCCCTCTAGCAGTGCTACCACACCAACTCTCTTCACGATTTTTCTAAGAGCATGGATGTGTTGAACACAGCACAGATAACTTGTTGGGATATTTATTTACAGTGGAATATTTTGGTTTTGTTTTCTTCCAGTGGAAGCACGACTTTCTGCAGATAATGTCCTTTTATCCAGATGCATTTTATTCTTTGAATGTAAAGGATATTCTACTCAGCATTTTCCCACCCTTTATCAGCTTCTCTGCAGTGATTCTCCACAGTGAGTCAGAGAAATCCAGTGCTTTATGAAAGAACTGTATCATCTTTCAGGAAAAAAGTCTTTGCTTTTAATAAACAATAGCAAACTCAAGCCTGCACAGTCTTACTACGTTCAAGTCAATTGTAGACAATTGCAAGGTTGATTTCAGAGCAACGTGATTTCAGAATTTCAATATTCAACTTCAGAATAACTGGTGAAAATGTCTGGTGAACTAAAGAAAGTATTAGGATGATGTTCTCTCTCCTTTGTTACTCTTCTTTGTTTTTCATCTTGTTGCTCTATTCTGTAGGAAGTTTTTATAGAACAGTATTGAACAATGAAAAGAGGAAAGTCTTATCCCTGCCTATGAGAATAACTGTGTGTGTTTATGAGAGCCTTCCTTGTGACAATTTCGCAGTTAATTCTTAGAGTACTGTTTAGTAGCAGAAAGACTTTGGTAAAATTACAGTTGATTCCAGAACTAACACCTTTTAAAATAATGATTTTAACTTTTACAGTTATCTCTCTGGTAGAAGAATCATTCAATATTTTTCAATTGCATGAAAATATTAATTAAATACTTTGTATAATAAAGTCATCCTTTAAAAATATCAAACAAAAAATAACCAGTAGATACAACCTGTAAAAATAAAATTACTTGTAACTAGCTTTGTTTCTCAGCGTTTCACAGTTTTAAGAAAGGATTTGCATCCTTTTTTGAGGCAACAATAGAGTTTGTGTATTTGATTTTGTTTGGCTGCATTATCATGATTCCCACTCAGAGTTACCATTTCTGGTTCTTGAGATATTTTTAGAGTAATCAGCCTTGCTAAGCACTGCCGGGTTGCTTATAGCTGTTCATATCACATTCCAAACAAGTAGCTGGAGCAACAGTGTATGCAAGCGTTACACCTGAAATTAAACATTATTCCTTTTTAATTTAACGGGTGTCAGCAGTTTTTCATCTCTTGTGTTTGCAGTGTGATCAGAACTGTACAGTACTGGGCATAAACAGACTGAATACCCAGCATTCAAAGATGACTGCTCAGTATAGCCTATGAATAATTCTTGTCGCATACTACAAGGGGAAGAAAAATACTAGCTACAGTAACAAAAGGACTGAACTAATTGAGTAACAAAAATTCAAGCGTTTTAATGGTTGTGGGAGGACTGTATTATTAATGGTTGCGTTGGAGAAAAACACTGCACTGTCTGTTCCCCTTGAAGCTTATGGCTGTGTGTTTATAATAGCAACCACTTATCCTAAGGCCTGTGTAGCTTGCTTGTTGGAGAGGAAAAAAAAATTCTATGGCCTTCCTTTGAGTGGCAAACTACTTTGCTTAACTCCTCAAAACCTGATGCCTCTAGTTTCAGAGTACTTCGTGGCAGGGACTCTGTCACTGCCCAGAAGGTTGAGTGGTGTGTCCTTCATCAGAAATTGAGAAGCTGAATGTTGCTGGACATTGATAAGGAGTTGTTGGGTCTTTTCCCCTTTTTTGTTCCTTAGATGTGGTGCTTGTACTTCCAGAATGCCAGCATAAAAGGCCAGTGAAATGATAGCTGCTTTTGGTGTGAGCAGCTGACAGAACACCATGACCATTTGAGCACTGTTGGTGTGGTCCCAGAAGTCTAAAATGGTGGTGAAGTTGTTTACTTCTCTTCCTTTGGTTCAGCTGTGCCTGCTCCAAAAATGCCCCTGCTCCTTCTAGAATTTGGCTCCTCTTCCTTGCCCACCATCCCCACTGCCTTGCACTTCCTTGCACCACATGTGTGGTGATGCTTTGCCATGTAGCATGTCCGTGATGCTACTTTGTGAAGGAAGATTTTTAGTAGTGTTGGACAGAAAATATAAGCATTCTACATTGCAGCCTTGAGTTTGTTTCTGATTTTGCTGGTGATATATTTTTTTTTTTTAGTAAAGTCTCATAAATAAGTAAAACAGGAAGATGTAGTTCACTGAAGTGTATCCTAGAGATATGGAAAGGGGCAGTATTACAGTTACTTGAAGAAGTTACCTGTAGGTCTCTGTGGAATGATGCTAGCTATATATATATATATATATATATATATAGTGCTAGGTGGTATGATTTTTTTTTAGCCTCTATAAATTGTGTTTTACTTTCCTCTTTCTAGAAAACAGTGTTAAGCCTCCAAATCTCAGTTTTGTTTTAGTAATATTTTTTATCACTTTTGGGCAGTCTTTTAATTCGTTGAGAAGAAATGAGTGCTTGGTGCTTCACTGCTGGGTTATTGTTTCTCTTCAGTGAGGTGTAAATGGGATAACTCTTCTTCTGTCATTTAATACCCATCTTTGATGTATGAAACCAAGACAGTGGTGATGACTGCTAACACCTCTCTTTCACTCACTTGGAGGAGGCAATGCTACCCAAAGGACTAAACTAAAGGTCATGTTAAATATCTTTTTTTTCTGGTTGTAAAGCATTGCATAACTTCATTAATGAAGATGGATTTATTTCATGTATTAATTTGACAAACCTTTACTCTTTTCTCCCTCCTAGCCATCTGTGGACCTGGTTTAAGCACTGAGGCCAAGAAAGAGATCATGGCATAACTTGCAGCAATTGTTAGATCAGCTATATATGCCAACACTAGCTTCTGCTGTGCTTAAAAACCAGTTTATCTCGTGCTGGTAGAGGTGAAGGAAATGTTCTTTTTTCATTGCTGTATTAATGTACTGGTGTTGTACTTGATTTCCAGGTTGCATCACAACGCATCAGCTCAGTGGATCTTTCATGCTGCAGCCTGGAGCACCTGCCTGCCAACCTGTTTTATAGCCAAGACCTCACTCATCTCAATTTAAAGCAGAACTTCCTGAGGCTAAACCCCAGCCCATCCACAAGTAGAGCGCTTAGTGAATTGCAAAGGTAAAGTGGTATGGTTCTACTACTCTTTCTTTGTCCTTGGAGCTATGATCTGCAGGAACTTTCCTAAAATTTACTACCTCCTCTTGTGGAGCATTGGCCTGACTAATGCTTCAGAAATTGGTTTGTGTGTTAGAAACAGACTGGCTTTCATAAGAAACTTCATGTTTTTCTTGTAAATAGAAGGATATTTTCAGCCCAAAATGCAATTTTCACAATGTGTTTTTATCTACCTACTGAGGCCAGACTGTAGTTAGTTCTTCAGCCTTTGATTCGTGTGAATATGAGTTGGCAAGCTGCCCATCAAAGGCAGCCATTGTAGGTAGGAACAATACTGCATGTGACCAAGTGAAGAAGTGTTTTGTTACCACTCCAAGCAAAGAAAGTTCTGATTTCATAAATTCAGTCTGGTTCCTGTCCTTTTTGTTCTCTGCTCAATCATAATTCTTCTTTCTTAGTATCTGTGACCTTCCAGTTCTTTCTACTGCAGCTCATCTGAGAATGTAACAAATGGCTAGACAGCAGCATGATTGGTGCTCTGAATGATTTAATGTATGTATATGTTCTGTGGAATCAGCGGGCTTTCTATGTTCACAAAGATGAATGTTCCCATACTGAATATAAAGCTGTGATTTTAATTTCAGTGGTAACTGAATTGCAGAGTACCTCAGGATTATATTTGTGGATGGTCCTGTTCAAACAAAATGTTTTAAACCACATTTCTAAATCCCTTCCTCTTTGAAAAACAACCAAAAAATACAAGATGGATTATGCGGGCTGTTGTATTTTTATATCATTCCAATTTCATTTTGGAAAAACAAAAAATTTGGCATAATGAAAGATGAATGAGCCCAGCAAGTCTGCTTCACAAGCAAAGCAGGCAGCTATTCCAAGACCTTACGAACACAGTCTGGAAAGGAATTCTGACTGGACTGTGAATGTCACCATAGGTCTCCAGATAGCAAGTGGAATTTTAGCATAAGCTAGTGATGAACATGGACAAATAGTCAGTTATTTTAATGACTTCTTATAATTTTTCCTTTTTAAAGATCAGAAAGTGCAAAGGAGATACTTTACTATGCTTTGTCCATGTACCTATGGCTAATTTCTGTTTGAAATAGATTTGGATTTGTCCATGTATCTGCAATTAATTCTGTTTGGGATTAGAAAGCATTGATAATTAATGTGATGGACAATGTTGATTCTCTGTTTAATGTTCTCTTGGTATTGCAGTTGTAGGAACAGCTGATGAGTCTTACTGATAGCTAATAAACTGCTACGTTTTTTCTTACTAACATAAGAGTGGAAGAGTTCAGGTGACAAAATATAACTCTCCTGTTTTCTGAGATTCTACTGGGATGAGGAGAATCTAGAGAAGTGGCATATGCCAGAGGTGGTAAAAAATTGATTATCTCTTGTTCTTCTGTGAGCTGGTCCTGTTTGAGCTTGGCAAAAAGGCACGAGGCAGGTCTGGGAACTTCTGGAGGGAAAATAAATATTAGGTTACACAGCACTATTTTGGTGTATCTGAGTTGGTACATCAGAAACTCCTGCCTTTGTTTCCCTTTGTCTGCTTGATGTCCTCCAGCCTTATCTTCACCCAGCATAGGTGGCATTGCCCAGACTGGGAGTAGCTGGAGGAAGCTGTTGCCATTGTTTCCATTGCTGTGCCAGTGGGAAGGACTCTGTGAAGTAGTGGTAGTTTGTACTGAACTAGGAAAAGTTAGGAAAAGTGAGACCCCATTGGTTTTCTTTTGCCTCCCTACTGCAGCAAAAGCATGAGCCTTGACCCTGGTGTGTATTCCCAAGCCATTCTCCTTCCTGCCCTAAGAAACACACAACTGGCTTCTCCTTTGGGTGGGAAAACTTGAGTTGTACTTTTGTTCCCAAAAAGCTTTGAGCCAGCTTGACTGCTAGTAAGTCTGCTTTTCTCCAGTGAGTAAATGCACAGTTATCTAGAAAGAGGAGAGCACTGTATGTTTTGAAATTTTTAATGAAATCCAGTATCAAAATGTGTAAAGTGAAGCTCCTTGTTCCTGTGAACACACATTGTCTGATTTATTTTTTTCTTTTTAAACCAATTCTGTAAGACCATTTTCAGATTTATAGGGGTTGCACAAGGTAAAATGTCACTGAATAAACCAAAAGTCTTTTTTTGTTCACCCATGTTCTTTCAAATCACAGGAAAGCAAGTACAGAATCTCTGCTGTTCTGATTTGGTACTGTTGGCTTTTCTACAAAATTCTCAGTTGCTAAATTGGAGCTGCACACAAGGCACAGCACCATTGAATCAAGCCTACAGGTATTTAAGACTCCAAAATAGCCATGTGCTTGGATGTTGTGAACAAAGCACATTGGCATTTATATACCTACCCTTCCTGGTAAAATTTTAAAGTCAAACCTGGTTAGCAAGACCGTGTAGGAAAATTTGTCCTGCTCTAAGCAGTTTTGGTGCTGCAGTTCCTCTTAATAAATCACTTTGGGTGGTAATTTAATGAATGCTGGATTTCAGAACAAGTGTGTCAAAGACACAATAAAATACCAACTTCTCAGTCATCCACTTAGTAGAATTGCAAGTAGCTGGGTCGTTGTAATGACGTGATGACTAGTGCACTGACATGGCAGGTACAGTCAGGAATGTATTGGGGGAAAAAAGAATTTCTATTTTTGTTTATGCAGTTGCTTCTTTCAGTTGTTAATATAATTTGTTGCATTATAAATAAAATGTTTAGTCCTGATCAGTACATGGCATCTGAAGGTGTACAGAGGTGTAGATACGCTTTTTTTTCCCAGTAGCTGCACTTTTACTTGCTTTACTGTCCACTCAGCCCCCTTTTGTTGCTGTAGATGCTCTGCAGCTGTGAACTTCCATAACTGAATTCTCTGAATATTGAAAGGTAAATACAGCTACCTCTTATTTTTTTTCCACTTATCAGGGAATACATATTTCATGTTATGCATACGAGTAAGCCATCTCAAAAGTCATCTGTGCTGAAAAAGGTAGTAAATGATGCTACTTGTTCTCCCTCACAGAATCTTTTAATACTACAGGAAAGGATGTTTCTCTTTTGGAGAAGAGAGGAGATTACCCGGTTGAGATGCTAACAGGAGTTCAGGCTTGCTCATTTTGCAGAGTACTGTTGCTCTGGGTTTGAGGCAAAAGAATAGACCATAGTCTTTATTTACTGTTGCTCTGCTTCACTGGACTGAGAACACTTTGTATTTGTAAGTAATTGTTTCAGTTGATGTTGTTGGAAAAAAATGGTTGGCATCAAGAATATTATTTTCTTGTTAATGTTGAAAAATAAGTTATCAGTATGTGGATTTTTAAGATAAGAAAAAGAAAAATAAGAAGAAAAGGGAGATGTAATAAGACACAAAGTTATTTTAAAAATAAAGTAAAATTATGCTTGCCAGTTTTATCTAAAGAAAGAATTATTATTTTGATCTTGGTTGTTAATTGTTAGCAGCAATTATATGGATTTTTACCTTAAGATGAGTTGGTATCGTTTCTCTTCCAGAGCCCTTATAGAAATGAACTGCCTTCTTTGGCATCTCAGGTGAAACTCTTTGGGGCTAGTGGCAGAAATTTGAAATGCATCTCTAGTTTATGGGAAGGCTAGAGCACTCTAAATTACTGATGCAAGTATTTCTGAAATCCCTTGCAACTTTGGCAACCTCAAGCCAAACCCTCCTTACAAATTCATTATGCAATAAGGAAGGAGGTCATTTAAAATGCTAGCTTTGTTCAGAAGCAAGAGGGAGCCAGTGTTGCCAGCCCAACTGGTATGAACCCAGCAGGCAAGGTTGCTAGAAGTGTGAGATGTAGCTTCACCTTAGCTTGTACCTAGAGATTGAGGAGCAGGAACAAAAGTCTCCAGTTTGCCACTTGATTGGCCTCAAAACGCCTTAAGGTACTCCTTGTGATTATTACTATTAGTGTATGAAACTGAGGTTAGTGAAGAAAGTTGGATGGTTTAATGAATGTTAATTATGCATCTTCCCCCATTGTCAGGCCCTACCGGGGCATTGCCAGTAGATGCACTGGAGAAGATTTGAGTTTTCTCCTTTTTTTGTTTTTTTTTCCCCTTTATTTTGGGGGAGTGTATGGGCTTTGAGGGTTTTGTTTTCTTTGTTTTCTTCTTGTTTATGGAGTTTGGGTTTTTTTGTTTTTACTTAGGATTATTTGTGGTTTTAATTTTTTTTTTTATTTTTGGGTTAGTGGTTTGGGTTTTGGTTGTTTTTTTTTTTTTTTAATATTCAAATGAATCCTAATATGTGGAGCATGCTAACTTTCCTTGCTCCACGGTGTGTGAAGATGTGGGGAGCTTCCTCTTGTAACTCTGGTCTTGGAGAGGAGGAAACCTTACTTTTGTACAGTTTCTCCTCTTTCACTTGAACTCAAACACTGAAGTGCAGCTCTCTAAGCAACAGGGCAAGAGAAAGGTTGGCGTGCTATTGACAACCGGAGGTCTGGTAGTAACAAACTGCATCCAGTGCTTGCTATATTTAATGCTACACTTGTTTTCTCATCTCTGTAGCTTTGGAATTTTTTTTAAAAAATTGGTAGTGCTAAAGATGGCACTTGGAATTTGTTTTTTATGTAATTTCACTGCTTTTGTTTTATGCAGCTTGTAAAGACGTTGAAGAAAGAGTTTGCTTTTGTTGGTGCATCTTTCCAAACCTTCGTGACTGTGTTCTCCTTAACTCCTGTGTGTTTTTGTGATCTCAAAAAAGTGCCCTTGTGAACACCCAACAAAAATAAGTGACATTTAATTAAAGAAAAATTAAATCATAAAATTAAATCTCTGCAAACAACTAAGTGGGGACAATTGCAAAATCTTTTTTTTTTCAGGCAAAAATGCCTTAAAACACATTGACTTTTTCATTTTATAATACATTTAAAATTACAAATTTGTTTTTTAAATTGGAACAGTGAACTTAATAATGGTATGAGAAAAACAAATGGCAGTAAGATATATGCTATAAAAAAAGCGTTTTTAAAATAGTATAGTCTAAAAGTAGAAATTGCTCTTGGATTAATTGGATTCACTTTAGTGAACTGTAAGACTATGTTCACCAGTCTCTCTTCCAAGTAATGTTTCAACAAGTGAACATATTTATGGAATGCAGTTATTGTGTATCAGTCTCTAATTTACTTGTCTAGTTTTTTTGGATATGGCTTCCAAAGTTAGGGTTTTCTTTTCATGTAGTTAAACATGTTTCAGTTTGGAAGTCCACCCCTAGTTAATACTTTTGTATTTCAATTGTAAATTTCCAGCAGAGAGGAAGTGAAATATTTTTACTATTTTTTCCTAAGAATTTTGTCCTTCCTATGAGGTCATATGAAGCAGTGTGTGGTAGGTATGTGGAGAAATTGAGAACTGCATTGTGCAGTAGTGTAGGTTCAGGTAGTGTCCACTAACAAAACATACACTTGGTTCTCTTGTCTTTATGATACTTTTACCAACTGTGTAATATAATAAAAGCTTTATTGTTGTTAAGTTTGGAGGTAGTCAAAATTTGACTTAACAGCTGATTATTTGTTCATTTGAATTGTCTTATTAATTTAAGACTTTTGCAACAGCACCTTTCTGGAAAAGGAATGCTATGACAGTATTTCTGGCACTAGGCTTAGCAGCAACTCCCTTAGGCAGTAAGGCCATGGAGGGTAATCCAACACAACTGCAGAAAAGGGAGTAAATTGCACCTTTAATTTCCAAGGAGGAAATTGCCATGGCAGAATTATAGGGAAATTCTCTTTGCAATTAAGTAAGTGGCCAAAGTAGCAGGTGTTGAAGAAGGTGGCAAGTTTTAGTTCAGTTCTAAAACTTATCACAGCACTGCAATGTAAAAACCATTGCTCTGCTCAGAAATGGTGCTGAAACTGAGGGACACTTAAGTTGATGCTTGAAAATAATATTGAGCCGTAACCACAGCAGAGTCATGAGAGCCCAGGTTCTGGAGATAGGTTTGGAAAAGTGATTGTTTTCCTTCAGCTAAATTCTTTATTAATTCATGCCTTCCCTTCCAGGTGTAGTAGAATACTGCTTTTTAATTCTTTTTGGTAAGAGTAGGGCAGACTAGTTTTGTCAGATGAGCCTGTTATGGCTGAATTTCAATGATGGTATGTGATCACCAGTTGGAGTACACTATTCCCCTTGCCCCAAACATAGTGGAACACAAATGCTTGTACTGTGTGATTGAAATTCCTCTGCTGTTCACACCGGGTAGGGCTGAATTTGAAAACAGCACATCAACCAGTTACTGCTTTGCTGTGATACAAGCTTCTCTTGTTAGTCCATCTTCTGATTTTGCATATGTGAAACTCTAAAGTCCTTCCTGAAGTGGCAGCTTCAGGATTAAGTAAGTAGGCAGTTTTTGGCTCAATTAGGGCAATTAGTGTTCAGTCATATTGCAGGTTTAAACTCAAGGGTTGTCGTGTCAAGATTTTGCTCTAGCTTAAAGTAGGGCTATTTTTGTTCAGCAAAGTGAGTGTTTACGTATTGGCCATTACAACAGAAAGCTTAGTAAGCTAACTGAGCATAACGTACTGAGAGGTGCTATTCTTCAGGTTGACTTTTACTAAGAGATAACGAAGTCTGGAAACATGGAAGAAGGGAGAAGAGGACAAAAAGCATATGTATGGACTAGATATGAGGTTATTACACTGTCATGCCTCCAACAAGCAATGTTGTGCCTGTTTTTCTTTCTAGCAATGCTATGTGGGCAGCATTGATGTGTGTGCCTGCTTCTGATAGGAGTAAAGATTTGGATGTGAGAAAACAGCAAAGATGTTACTCTGTAGAATCTATTGGAAGCATGATGCTTTGCAAACTCAGCCACAACAGAAATCTTGAACCTGTAAAATACTTCTCTCCTACCTTATTTATATTGCTGTGATGTACAAGTGATACTGGTGTGACTGACTGTAAATCTCTCAAGATATAAGAAGCAGTATAAACAATTCAGCATCTGAAATGTGCAGCGTGGCAGTGCTGCATAACAGAAGTGCACTGGCATGTTTGTGATGTGCATAGTGGGAAGTGAGTGGCCAAAGATGAGAGGGAGATTTTGATCTTAAGTTCGAGCAAATGCCTGCTAGTTTGGCTCAGTAATGTTCTGTACTTGACAGCACTCCATTAGACGAAATATTACTTTAGCATTTCTTAAATGAACATGTTTGCAATGGGGGATGAAAATACCTCTTTCCAGACAGATGTCTTAAATTAATCTCTTAACTTTAACTAAGACTATGATATCTGTCTTTCAGGGTTTCTGTAAATGTGATTCAACAATGAACTCGATTTTTTTTTTTGATGTACACTTCTGTGTGCATTACATATGAGTTTATCCAATAGTGGATGTACTATTCCTCATTTATGCACTACATAGGCCTGTTAACCAGCTCCAAAGACCTTTAATAAGCACTCATTACAGCATACATTAGAGTAATAGATATGTAATCTAGATATGTTGAGTATGGGGAGCTTTTTTTTTCCCCCCTTCCTCTGTGACCTAGGGCAGTTATGCACAAGAATGTATGCAGAAAACCTTGAAGCTGAACATGACACTGGAGTTACTGTATTTCTTAGCTTCCTTTACCACCTGCTGCCCCAGTCCTCTTTCCTCTGTTAGTTTGATCTTCTGTAATTTTATCTCAAGATTGTGGTTGGGATCTTCTAATAGATGTAGTGGACGAAAGCCCTGAGACTATCCTTTTGAGACTATGGAGTGGCGCAGGTGAAGGCTGTAACCTCGGTGTAGTTGTTAAATTCTTTTTGCATGGTTGATTTGAAAATTGGAAAGGTTACATTTTTATATTTCTCCAGCAGCTTAGTTATTTTGATGTAATCTTCCTGTTTTTACTATTTTTGTACTTGCCTAAATACGGGGAAAAAAAAATTCTAAAGGCTCAGAGTCCAGTGCTTGGAGCATTCCTGTTTGTATTTGCAGCTGACTTTGAGGTTGATGTGGGACAGCTGTTCCACCATAGAAACACCCCAAATTTCAAGGCAGTATATCTGTGCCCTAAATCTACAGTTATCTTCAAGATAAATGCAGGGTTGTGTTTTTCAGTTTTAGGTTCAAGATTTTTAAGTCCTTTCTCTCAAAATAGAGGAATATGAAGGTTTAAAACTTTTAAATTTTTTTTTTATTTTTCTGGCTAGCAGCCTTTATTAACTTCCCCTTGCCTCCTTTTTAATTTACAGTTCTCCCTTTAGAGATAGGCTAGTCATTGTTTCTGCACAGTAGCATTCTTCCCCTGCAGCACTAATTTGATTGCAAGATTTCCTTTAGTTTCCGTGTAACTTTGTTCCAAACTTCTTCTGCCTCCAGCATGGCACAGGATGTTCGGAATTTGCGATAACTCTGGCAATGATTTTTCTGTTTAGTTTTTTTTTTTCTCCTGTCATCATTGCACCAAAATACCACATCATTCCCTTGCTTGCTGCAAGCCTGTGTAAATGTTATGTGTGTTTACAGCCTGCCTTTGGGGCTCAGCAGCCCTCACATACAAAGGCGCTGCTTATGTTTTCAGTGGATTTTTAGTCCATGACATGAGTTTGGTTTAGACAATACTAAAGGTGTGTGCCAGTTGATTGCAGGAGCTGCTAGGGTTTTTTAAATCTTGGTATTAAAACTCTTTAACCTTTTAATGCTTGATACATTTGCTCTCCATATTTTCTCGTTGGAGGAGGACAGGGTTCTCCGAGGTACGAATGGGCTGATACAGAGGCTATAGATACACTGGCACATGCTGCTGGAGATTACTTTTATGTGGAATAACAACACTCAGAGGTGCAGTTTTGCTTCCATTGCCAAGTTTATATGAAAGTCTGCTCACACAAATAAAGGACTTCATCCTTAATGAAGGGGAAATTAAGTCCAGATAAAATGTCCTGGTATAAGCTGTGCCAGAAAAGAAACTTCCTCCCCATCTATCGGAATCTGACGCAGATCTTTTCATTCATTCTTTTACTTGGCTTTAGGCACACCTCCCAGTGGTTGTCAGGCAACCATAATAATGTTGCTGAACATGCAGGCTGGCTAATTGGATTGTCCCCTTCTTGGTTTTTTTGTTTAAATGGTTTTTGGTCATTTTTAGTAAGGCAATGCAAATTGCTTTTTTGGCTGATGTGATAAACCAAGGGGCTTTTAAGAGTTCTCTGACACGTCAAGGACAAAATTTTGCCTCTGTCACTACAGAGGCAAATTGCTAAATTCTGTTTTAATTCAGCACATTTCCTATTTGTATTCCAAACAGTCTATTCTAATGAGAATTTTCGTTTGAAAGGTAAACTTGAATGGTCCTGAGCACACAGATGAGCAGCACCACAAAAAATTAATATTCAAATAGTCTGAGAATTTCCTGCACCTTGTAACCTGTGTCAGAAGGATAGTTTACTACCAAAAAATGGGTTCAGGAAAATAGCAATGCTTTAATACAGGGTGAGATGCCATAGAAGCGAAATATATAATAAGGATGGCAAGGGATTTGTTCTTCGTTACACTCTTGGAAAATACATTTAATGTGTTGTTCAGGAGGGTCTGTTTCTCTTTATCAGCTTAACATGAGTGATCTCTTACAAGTGGTGTTGAATTTGAGTGTCTGGTAGTTTCCCTGGTTGTTCTGAGCATATAAACTAAAAATGCATATGATTTGTATTTATATAATCAAACTCGCCTTATATTAATAAGTGCGAGACAACTTAGAGTGGATCACTTATTTGTTTCCTTTATTTTTTCTTATCTCATTTTAGATTCACCAAATTGAAGAGCCTTAACCTTTCGAATAATAATTTAGGAGATTTCCCACTGGCAGTCTGCAGTATCCCAACCCTGACTGAACTCAACGTGTCCTGCAATGCCCTCAGAAGCATTCCAGCAGTTGTAGGAGAAATGCACAAGCAAGTACTTTCTTAGAACTTTCACATACACAGCCTGACAATAGCAAAGACAGCTAGCAGTTTCCTGACTCTACATTCTCCTGCTGCTAGAAACAGTTTAAACTTACTGGGTTCTGTTAGAGCAGACTGGCTTGTAGATACATATGGAAGCAATTGTGGATGGAGAGAAAGTATGCTTTGTGCCTCAGAGCTCTTCCAGTCTCCAGCATTTGACACAAGGGTCACCTTCACAGTGAAGAAAATTTTTTAACCCTTCTTGCTTTTGTTCTTCAGCTGTCATATAAATTGTAGTTCTGGAGGTAGAACTGTCAGCCTACACTTCATAGTTGCCAAAGTTTTAATTATTCAGTGGATACCTTCTGTAGCAGATGTTACAGTTATTCATGAACATTTTTCTTTCTGCTGCCCTTTTGTATATTGTATGTCACTGTAACTGCAGCAGATTTGTGTGTTTATAGGAAGGAAGTGTGATTTAACAGGTCACTCATTTTCTTCACTCTCTGTTCCTCTCTTCTAATAGCTTGCAGACATTTTTGCTGGATGGCAACTTTCTCCAGTCCCTTCCTGATGAATTGGAGCATATGCATCAACTTAGCTATGTGAGTCTGTCCTTCAATGAGTTCACTGACATTCCTGGGGTGCTGGAGAAGCTGACTGCCATGGATAAGCTCTGTATGTCAGGAAACTGCATCGATACCCTGAACCTACAGGTGCTAAAAAGAATGCCTCATATTAAGCATGTGGATCTAAGGTAGGTATTCTGAAAAGGGGAAGAATAAGTGAGCCTAAATTATTTGTGTAGTGAGCCTAAATTATTTGTGTTGAAATGGCTTGTCCTTGGCTGTCAGAATTGCCTCTGGGTATAAATCTCTTGTGTTTGTCCACTGAACCGTGTTTCTGGTGGTGTTATGTAACTCCCAGCACTTGCCATGACTTAGCACTCTTCTTTGAAAAATTTGGAGCATTTAGGGGGATCAATAGGTAGAAAAATGAATTTTAGGGGGAAATTAATGTTTGCCCCAAAGGATCAAACCAAACAGGGCCTGAGACGCTTCTGATTCCTGCAGTTCTTTTTGCTGCAGTGTTAATGCAACAGACATGATAGTCCCTGGCCCAAAAAGCTTCTGTCTGAAATGTTACAGATTTGTGAGGTGAAGAAAAGGGCACTGAAGGTGAAAGGGCAAAACCAGATATTTTAATATTTCTTGATGTGTTAAAAGGCCTTGTCTACCATGAGTAATGTTGTTTTATTCATACACTCAGAAGAGTCCAAAGAGATCCTTGTTACAAATGACTCTGGTATAAGGTGATTCTCTATTGTTATGGTCTTTGGAGAAGACAAATTCTGCAATCAGCTGGTCAAGGCTCCGTTCAGAGCCTGGACCTGAGGTCCATATGACAATGAATTTTGGAACCATATAGTTAAGCTAAAGTAAGGTAAAACTTCTTTTACTTGCTGTGTAGCTGTTAGACTTTACAGTCTAGGAAGGGCCAGCATAAGTTTAGCTGAAATAGGTAGGTGAATTCTGAAGTGTTTCTGGTAGGGTTAAAATGTATCTGTGTGTTTGTACATACATTGAAAGCAAATAAATTGACCTCAAAGAAGGGATCTGGTGGCTGACCTGGCCATGAGTTCCAGTGGTGCAATTCCAACCCCCTCATTGTCTGCCACATCCTTTCTACACCTAGCAGTGGTTCTTTGTGGCACTACCTGAAATAGTAAATATTGTACTTGCTGTACAATGAAGTACTTTGCTTCAGTGAAATCAAAAAGAAGCACTGCTTCCAGATTGAAAATAGAAAAGGTAAGGTAGTGTTGGAGGGGGCATATTGCCCTTATTCTTTTAACTGGAAGATGCACTTACTCTAAAAACACAACTGTTACTTAGAAGGCAATACTTGGAGGAGCAACAGCAGAACTGCAAGTATTTGTCCTTATCTGCTGTAGAGAGGGCTCAGCTGGCTTAATGGGCCAGCAGAAGTTACTATACTGATTTTAGTATTCTGCTCAGAGCTGGTTTTGATCAAAGAGATCAAACTCATCTCTTTGGAGTGCTTGGCAGTCCTGAACATTGCTGGGTTATAGATAATCCCACTCAGTTATAACTTCTGGGGAAGTTGCTGAGTATTAACAGCATCAGTGCATTGCAGTGAAGATGTGTAAAACCTGTCCTCTTTCTGTCAGACCAAATCGTCTTGGACTTTTGCTTTGTTTTCTTTCAACACCATTTTCAGGGTTCTGAATTTGCTTGCTGTGAAACATAGAGAGGTGAGAAGCAAATACATGGGAATTCGTATATCTCAATTTGGCCTTTCAATAAGGCAAGGATCTCCAATACATGCTGGTTACTTGTATGTGCTGGATTTTTCTAGCAGATGATAGGCCAGCAAGAACTGTAGAGGTTTTGTTCTTTTCCAAACTGTTGGGCACAAATAACAGCCAGATGATCTTTTAATTTTATAGGCACAATAACAGTAATACTTACCTTCTTGCAGAGCTTTTCATCAGTAGTTTTCACAGTAGTTTAGAAAGGAGCTTGGTGTCATCATTCCTTTGTCATGATGGATAAAGCTGCAGAGCATATCCATCCTGCTTTTCAAAGGATGAAAACTGTAACATAACAAAGGGGAAAATATTAAAAATCAACGCCATGATCAGAACCTGAAAGTGTGCTAGTTTAATCCAGTGCAGATGACTGATTGTAGTGCAAGCAATGGTTTGTCAGCAGTAGCCTGCCTTGTAACTACACCTAATCTCCTTTTTTTATCTGCAAGATTGAATTCAATTAGGAGATTGGAGGCCGATGAAATAGATTTTCTGCATCATGTGACCCAACTGGATGTTCGAGACAACAAACTTGGGGAGCTGGATGCAACAATTTTTAACAACGTGGAAGTGTTACACTGTGAACGGAATCAGCTGGTGACCCTCAAAATCAGTGGGTATTTTCTCAAAGCACTGTATGCTTCCTGCAATGGTAAGTGCATTTTTCAGGGCAGCTGTGGTATTGTCATTGTACCTGGTTCCCTGTGAGGTGCTTGTGGAGTGTAGTGCACATAATCAGGAGGCTCTTGGCACTGTCCTAGATAAGAGTTTCACATGTGCTGTGTCATGGTACTGGCAGGTCTGAGCTTTGGAAGTGACTTTGAAATAATAACACAATTTGGAGGTCTAAAAACTGTGAAAATCTTAAAAATTCTTCTCTGTGTCAGTAGGAAGAGTTCTTGAATTTCTCACTTGTTTCAGTTACATGGATGTGTTGCTCTACTAAAACCGGTGAGGAATATACTGCTTTTCCCTGCACTGAGAAAGTTTGAACAAGTGGCCATTTGGGAGACAAACCAAAACTATAAATTTTTGCTCCTTCTTCTAGCTGCTTACCCTGTCTAGAAAGCTATGAAATTCATAATGGTAACTTCATTTACTCATATTTGATAATAAAAATAATGCAGCCTTCTTCAGTTGAATAACTGCTGTGTTTCATGAACAGAATCTGTTTGATTTGTCTCTGGAAACTGCTGTTACTTAAAATACTCAGTTTGCACCACCATTTTTATCATTTGGAGTGGAATAAAGAAAATGCAAAGTCGGAGAACTGTGAATTTGATGAGCAGTCTGAACTGCCTTTAAAAGGCTGTCGTCTTAGCAATATCAAAGCCTTCTCCTTCATTAAGTATTCATGCCAGGATCTTTGTAGCTGGGAAAAGTTAACGTAATCTGAGAAAAATTAACATAATCTGAGCATGTGTTCAATGTGGGCTGAGAATCCAAGTCAACCCATGTCTTGCAACCAACTGCCTATTTGGTCTTGGTGCTCTCCTGGCTTGTCCTCTCATTGCACCCTCGGCCACCTTGCTTTCATCTCATCTTCCAAAGAAACTACTTGTTACAGTTGCACTTTAGTTGATTTCTCTGTAAGCTTAAATAAATGTCTTTTTGGTTTGTTTTTTTTTTTTTTTTTTTAATCTTAACACTGAGCACTAGCTACCTAAAACCTTAGGATATTAACTATATTTTGATTGCTTCAATAATAACATTTCTACCGGTAGTTGTGTTATAAAATTTCTGTAAGGCTGCCTGCAGCTGGGAACTCCACAGGCATGTCAAGGTTTATGTAATGTGTTGACAAATACTCTGGATCTTGCCATGACCTAAACGACTCTGCTATTCTCTAACTTGCTGTTCCAGAGCAGGGAGGTTCCCTTCCCATGCTTATATCTCAAGTGACCAGTGAGAAAAAAGTAGAACACTTTTGTGACTGACTCTTCTGGGCAGAGGGCAGAGGTGAAATTCACAGCTCTTCTGACAAAAATGGAAAAAATGAGAATTTGCCATGAAACTTTTAATATCCTCCAGTTTCTTGTCCCTGATAAGTTATGCAGTGTCTGTCGTAGCAAGTACAATGTAACATAGCAAATGTACTAAGACATAATAAGGAAACAGAACTCACAAGGGGTTCACAAAGGTCCAGATCTTCAGAAATTTTTTAGGTTATTGATGTGGTCTGAAATATCTGGGTGTTAGCTCTTAAAATAGCTCTTATGGAACAGTCATTTAAGTGCAAACTTTATCACCACTTTTCTTGTTATATATTTTTTTTCCTCTAGAACTTGTTCACCTTGATGTGTATCCAGTTCCTAATTGCCTGGCTTATATGGATATTTCTAGGTAAGAGTATTTTTTTTTTCTTGGACCTGTGAAATATAAATCAAAGACACTTACGGAACAATGATATACACTGTCATCTCTCTGAGTGGGAATGGGGGTAGGAATTGGGCCTTGGGATAAGAAAAGAATAATTTTCAGAGTTAGAGGATGCTTCTTTTTATGCTGGTCAGTTCTTTCCTGTTTCTTTTTTATAGATTGACTACTTTTTTTTTTTTAATTACTGCCCAAAGCAAAATTTGTATTCCTTTATGGTTAAATCGTTTCCATTATTTAAAAATTTCCTGTCTTATGGAGCTAGAACATGATGATACAAATGCACACCAATCTGAGACTTGTATACAGAAGTCACTTTTTGGATATGTCTGCATCGTAAGCCCAGCGTAGGTGATGGTTTGATAGTTTACTCATCAGTTTGGCAGCTCCTGCAGCTCCTTGTAGTTCTCTGCAGCCCTGGCTGCTGCAGGGATGTCTGCAGTTGCCATTTGAATGCATACGTAAATTTCACCTTAATGAGGGAGGCGGAATAAGGGAAGAAATGGAAAAGGGGTTGGTTTCGTTTGTTTTACGGTTCCAGGAATGAATCAGGAAAACATACACGTGCTTAATGGCTGTCTTATTTAAGAAATTACTCATCTGCATTTGTAGGGATAATCCCTTCATTAAAATCCTGCTTGAAGCACTCATGTGGTTGAGGGTGATCGTTAACAATTAGTGACCTAACCTGGGCTAGTGGCCATCAACGTGGAAGTTTCATCAGCCCTGAGTTACTCATATTGTCCTAAATGTAGCACACTGGTGTGACTAAATAATTTATTTATTGAAAAGCGATCTTTGAAAAGCTGTGTTCTCCATTTATTTGTTAATGAAATTGGTGCAGAATGCATGATTTTAATCACAAAACCCTTTTTGTGCTTCATTGTATTGATGACATTGTAACTAGATGGGCAGGGTGTCCTTAGCTTTTTGGCTTGCTTGGAATTTGGGAAATCTGTTTGAGATCTGTCTGAGAAGAGGGGTTGGATTGCCATTGCATATTTTGATTGAGGACTATTGCAGGAATAAACTAGAGGATACAAGCACATGATTGATGTATGTTCATGCTTCATAAACATCCTATTCCTGAACTTCAGGTCTGCGAGTGCCTGAATATTATTTGATGCCCAGTTTGCATCTGTGCATTCTGACTGAAGTAGTCATTATATGAATGCATTTGCACATAATCTCTTGCATATATCTTGTGCTGCTGATTTCTGTCTTTAAGGTAGGATGCATGAGTGCCCCACAGTGCCTATTTGCATATTTTCATTGCAGGATTAGGGAAACCTTGCCTCCAAGACATTAGTTTCCAGAAGGGTCAGTTTCTGTGAAGAGAAATGCAAGAAAAACGAAACAGTTGGCTTGAAAGATATACACAAAGAAAATTTTTCTCTGCTCAGTGAGATAGAAAAAGAATGGTAGAGTGGATTCCAGTGAATTTGAGGGATTGAAGAGATATTTCAGCTGTGTATGGTATGAAGAGATATTTCAACTGTGTATTCTTCTGAGTAGCATCTCAGAAATTTTCTTCTCCATGCAGAGATTTCAGCTTTGGTACTCTGATACTCTTAGTACTCCCCTGATAATTTGGAAGCATTTTTTTTTCCATTTTCTTAGTGACTGCACATGTAGGGAGGTATAACACTGCTGTTAGCTTTCTTGCCCCCTCACTCAGGACCTAACTGCACTGGTAATGCCTTTGCAGAAGGACGGATGATAAAATCTCACAGGCAACATGCTATGTAGCAGATTTGTTTCCTGCAGGTGTCTGTATCTCTCTTAAGGCTGTATTCCTAGCTTTTACATCTCAATTATAATTTAATTACATCTCTTTGTATTCTTTATTCATAGAAATCACCTGGAAAACCTGCCTGAGTGGGTGTGTGACAGCAGGAAACTGGAAGTGCTGGATGTTGGCCACAATCAGATACGTGAGCTGCCTGCCCGGTAAGTCTTGCAGACCAGTTGCACAATGGGGAACAGGATAAACAATTCAAAAATCATTGCTGACTCAGTGTTTAGCTTGTTCCAGTGACTGTCAGGGCTGTTTTATCTTTTGTTTGATATTATTTTTACCTTGTGGGGTGTCGTCATGCCTCAAGCTTCCACCCAACCTTTTTTCTTTTACTTTCATGCAGAGAAAGTAGTGCCTTTGAACTTTGAAGCTGTTCATGTGGCTGTTCAGGCAGGAAAGCCCTTCATTTTTAATACTGAATATTAAATATTTACAGCCATAACTTTGCATGACAGTTTAGAGATTCAGCACTTGTAACTTAGTTTCAGTGATGCCTGGAAACTCCAGTTCACAGCCCTGTTTGAGTGAAAAAGGTTTTAAAGAAGGGAAAGCCTCATCAAGCAAGTAAACTCCTTCGAGAAGAGCAATTGCCTTCACTACCAAGATGATCTCTTTTCTAGAAGTCTAAACTTAAAATTGATAAGTTTAAATTATAGAAAAGAAGTCAAGAGGAACCAAAATAGGAGTTGAGTTTAAATAATAAATAAGTCTTGCTGTTATTTATTCTAGAGAGAGATGTCTGTTCAGGTGAGTTTTACTGCTTTAGGTGGTGATACTGGATATTTTTAAATTCCTGCCTTGACTGGAAGAGAGCTGTCATTTTAGGTTGTTCTGTTCACTTTGAAAGAGATGTTGTAAAAGGTGATGATGTATCATGAGCTACTAAATCACAGAATATGCTGAGTTGGAAGAGACTCACAAGGATCATCAAGTACAATTATTTTCCTTAAGGAGCTGTACAGCACAGAAAATAATCAGAAACCAAGAATGATAGTTTTTTCTGGGTCAGGTGAATGTGTAAGATGGTCTAAACGTGTCCATTTTAGTGTCAGAAATGTGAAGAGAATAGATTTCAGAAATATGGGCAGAACAGGATGTGAGGAGATTTACCAAGCAAACTAACAGGCTGATGTGCAGACTATTAATCCCTCTGATTTTTCATACACACACAAAAAAAAGTGAAGCTGTGCCTACTTAGAAGGTGGGGGTGCAAAAGTTCATTTTTCTTTCATTTGCACTTCATAACAGCCAGGACTTTCAAGGCATACCGGATATCTCTGGGAGATTAATGATTAGCTGAAATTAGGTACAGTCAACATCCCACTTGTCTCTCCTGCCATCTTATCATTAACCCCAGGAAATAGCTTATCTTTGAAAGTTCTTCTTTGTAGTATATGTCTAGATAGCTTAGCTCCTAATAAGTCACCTCAGTTTTAGGGTCTTGTTCCGTTCAAAAGGCAGACTTTGAACATGTTAAACTTCAGGGAAAATTTGGGTCTGGACTCAAATGCAAATGGCTCAACATGCCTAAGTATCAAGTAAAAGCTCAATAAGTGTGTTCAGGTGCACTGCTGTGTACTTTTCCTTCTACATAGAATAGCATTCTGAAAACCTGTGAAGTGAATCAGCAGGGCTCTCCTAGGAGGCTGCTTGTGACACTTAAAAACAAATGTTCGTCTTGAGTGACCAGCATATTCCTGGTAGGGTGAGGATTGCATCTGATCTAAACAAACTACACTTGATGCTGTGTGTTTGCCTCTTGAAACAGAAAAATAGTCCTTGAAGACAAAAGAGTTGAAGCAGTTCAGGTTTCTGTCCTAGCATTTGTCTCAATTAAGGGTAAAGGGAAAATGTCCCCTGGACTGTAATGCAACTGTTTTGGCTTTAGAAGTACTGAAAAATAACAAAAAGGGCACTCAGTCTTAGCTATGCAGGACAAATTCATAAAACTCATACTGTCAAAGAGAAAGGAAATGCTTCAATTAGGAGTTGCCAAAATGACCTTGTTGCCATCAGTGAATAGATGTTTGTATGTGGTTTTTTCCTCTGCGCCTGTTTTTTAAAAAAATGTATTTGTATTCAACATTGTGTTCTCTTGAAGAGTTGCTTAGTAAAGAAATTGGTAGAATGCTTACACCAAACCATGTTTTCTGAGAAGATGCTGATGATGAATGACGTGCTTGTCCTTAGAATTTATTGATTTCACCCAAGTTTCCAGTGGGAATTGGGCAAGTGGGAAAGCTGCCCGTATGGAAGAGCAGTCCCAGCATCCTGGTTCTCCACCCAACTTGAGAACTAGATGTCCCAGGCTCATCAGGAGCTTTAGTTAAATACTCTTCAACCTCTTTTCAGCCAGCCCAGGTCCTTCAGTGCTTGTGTGACTTGAAAAATAAAGACAGAGGGGAAAAAAAAAAGAGAAAGCAAATATTAAAAAAACCAACCAAAACCCCCCAAAGATTTACTCAGTTCTGAATTATGGAAAGAGGGAATCTCTGAGAATTTTGCCACAATTTGAGCTTTCTTTTAAATTTTAAAATGGTGCTGCCCCCACCCATCCCAAAAAAACCTCAAAGGTTTTTTTTTTTTTTTTTGCTGTCAGCCAGTTCTGTTTTCTACCTTGATATTTGGTGTTGACAGTATTAGCCAGTCTCAAAAAACATGCTACAAAGGCAAATCCATAACCAAGAGATTTTCAAGTAAAAACAGCGTAAACCAAGAATGGTTAAATAATGAATACGTAATAGATAGGCTTATCACTTTGGTAAGTCTTTTCACCCCGTGTTGAGCCCTCTGGAATGATAGGGCTGGCTTGTTGACTTGTATCCATGGCTGTAACTCAGACAATCCAGCCAAGTGAGATAACTGTTAACACTGGCATGCAGATACTGAGAGTGACGGTATCTGTCAAGGGGAAAATACTCAGCGTACTTGATTGATGATTCTGGCACAATAATCCCATGACCTGATGCATTGTAGGGAAGGAGCAGGGAGGCTTGTTATGTGTATTTGGGTCATTGTGACAGAGAGAGGATGATTTTTGCTTTAACGCTGAATAATTCAAGAATATTGGATTGAAGCAGGTCAGCGTGTTGCATGGGCTCACCAGATTAAACACTACAGTAGCAGGCATGTAAGACAGATGTAAGACATGTGGCAGATGAAAAATAATCTTTTTTTTCTTAATTTGCTGAAAGTGGTTTCTGTTCAAAATTCAGAGTTGCTCTATTTTTGGAGTCTTTAGGTGCATGCCCTCATTCCATTGTTTATCCTGCCAATTTAAACTATACGATTTGATTAGAACAGCTATTTTTCTCTTTATGTTGCCCTTTTCTCCCCTCCCCTTCTCCCCAGCCCCACAGAAAATGGAGCAGGGGGATAGGACTCCAGGTCATCTATTGGTTGTAAAAACTCAAGAAAGTAAAGCCGATTAGATAAATTTCGTTGCTGTAGAACTGGAAAGGAGGCTTTATATAAGTCTGGTATTAACAGAAAAGAAAAATTGTGGGGGTGGGGAATTGCATTGGATTATGAGTCAGCACATGATGAGTAGAGCACTATAAAGCTTGTGGGGTGACTGGTGATTTCACCCCCACTTCTGAAGTGCTTGCATTAGCTAGGGAGATCCCACATGTGCAGGTTTCTGCAGCCTTTGTTAGCAATTACCTCCTTCACTGTCGTGCTTCTATATTCATGTTTTATACAGTGCCATAAAATAACCCTTTGTCACTACTTTCACTCCTGAATCATCTGTGAACCTTCTTCCCTGTCTCTGAAAACCTTTTGAAGAAGTTGGTGGAGAGTGGGAAGAGATTTTTGGATCTGTGCGTAATTAATACTGTGTCTGCTAATCAGTTGGCTGAATCACTTTTTTGTAATGAACCATGATACCATATCTAAATTATCAAAGAAACTCTTCAGTTTAAATTTTTCTCATTTTTGGTGTTTTTTTTAAATTTCTCTTAAGGTTGTTTTACAATAGTAGCTTGAGGAAGCTGCTGGCAGGACACAACATGTTGGGAAGGCTCCCAGATCGGCTCGAGCGAACACAGGTGGAGGTCCTGGATGTGCAGCACAACCAGCTCCTGGAATTGCCATCTAACCTGCTTTTGAAAGCAGACAGGTAAAATTATAAAGAAATTGGATCCTTTTGACTTGCATCTGATGAACCTTGCTTGGCCTGTTACTTCCTGGTTCAAAGGGTAATCTGAGGTTCCCCTAATTTGAAAGTTGCCATGCCTTGTATGGTAAGAACAGATGTCTGCCCAACTCACCAAAACACATTTTTTTTTTATTCTGGTTTTGTTTCCTTATATGGTTGCTTCTTTTTTTCCCACCAAACTCCTGCTGAACACCTACTTCTTGAAATCTAGCTGTAGAGTTAAGCACATGCTATTTTCTACTACACATACTGAAATGGTTTAGTGGCAGTTTCTTTAAATACATATTTCTTAGGCTTGTTTGATGCAGTGTGAAAGCTTTTTTTCCCCCCTTCAGTCAGAGGCTAGAACTTATTTATACCTGTCAAACAAAACAAAATCTGTGCATAAGGCTGTCAGAATAATTCAGTTATTCCCCTGCCCCTGCTTTTTGAATTTTTTTCTATGCTTTTTAAATGTTTGTCACTAATTTAGCTGGTGTCACCACTTGATCTGCTTTCTGGATTCTTATTTTTATGCTGCTATTTCTTTAGTATCAGAGTCTTCAAGGTTTTGTTTTTTTTTTTTTTTTTCTGAATATGAACATATCCTTCAAGTGACTGTGATTGAAATATAGGAGGTTGGTAGCATCATCTGAGGATGGTGGATGGGCTGGCCTCGCTTGATGTCAGCATTCCTTGCACCTCTTGACTTCCACATATAGTCATGGGATTTCTGAGTGCTCAAAGCATGCATAATTTAACAGGCAGTGAGATTGTGTGCTGTGGGGTTTTATATCTGAGCCTAGCTGTGACAAAAGGAATGCATAGCTCCTGGCTTTCTTGAGAGGTGCAGAAGCAAAAGAGGTGGTGATCTCGATGGCAGAGCTCTTTTCCCAATTAAGAGTATTGCAAAACCCCTCCTTTTATACTGTTGTTAATTCTGTCATGAGCCCCCAGTTAAATTTCGTGGAATTGACTTGGAGAATTAGGTTGGTGGTTGAGCTACTTTATAAATAAACTCTTTAACTGTCCCAAGTTGAATCTGTTAACTTGGAAAGAAAAGAAACCTTGTAAGTAATTTTCAGAGAGCTTATGGTATTTTGAAAGGAATGAGAGAAACCGTTTTGCAATATTTGTATTAAAAACAGGTTGTAGGTCTAGGATGTAGTAGAGTGCAATTTTGGCAGAGAGAGAACCTGATTTTCTTGCACTGCAGCTCATCTGTAGGCAGGGGTTTTTTTTAGTTTTTTTGTGGGGGTTGTTATTTTGGGGTTCTTTTGTTGTTTATTTGTTTGTTTTTTGTGATGCCAAACAACTACAAGCTAAAACCAGGATTGGGTATAGATTCCCTGGAGTTTACTAGGAGTATGCTGAGAAGAGGTAGAATTAAAGAATATTTTGAATAACAGTGTTAAGGTGCTGATTCAGGGTTAAGCAATTTTTCCCCTCTGCAGCTTTTGAGCAGCACAGGGCTCGTGTTTTCAAAGTCTTCTACAGGTCTTAACAAAGTCATGCACCATCACAGGAGATAAACAGAGCTGACCCATTCTGACATCTCATCACCAGTGCAGCCTCCCTTGCCTGTGATGCTAGTAGATTGCAGTTGGCTTGGGTAGTGTTTTCCCTGTTGATCCCTACTCTTTAACTTGGTTTAAGATGGTATGGCTTGTCCATGCTGGTTCTCCCATGACTGCTGCAAAAATGAGAACTCTGAAGGAAAACAGCAGTACAATGTCAGAATTTTAAGTTTGGAATTTTCTACATAAAACTTCTTTCCTTTTGTTTTCAAATGCTTGCATCTGTCAGCAGCTAAGTGTCAACAGAAATGGGTCTGGAAAGGCGTTCAGGAGATTGTTTTGCTTTTAAAAAGGTAAAATGCTTCTCTTCTCCAAGCATTCCCTGGGAAGCACAATCTGTACTGCCAGACGTGCCAAGAGAACTAGTTTCTCCTGAGTGATGTGCCATAGTCTCTACCCAGCATGTAATATTGGACAAATCACTTTACCTCGCAGAACCTTTATCTGCATAAAATGACTTGCCTTTTACAGCCTTGAAAAGATTTGGGTTTGTTTTGATTTGATTTTTTTGAAAGGTACTCGGGTCTGTGCAACTGACAGATGATATCTTGTCTGGATATGAAGTCTCATGCTGTGAATTATAAACACTTTCTCTTTTTCAATCCTGAATATTTGACAAAGTGGCGTGAAGTGCCTTGGGCAAACTTCAGCACAAGCACTGGTGGGCTTTGACTTCTAGAGCATCTGAGGAAGGAAAGGAAATCGGTGCATGGGTACACAAAGAGAGAATATAATTTTCACCAAAAATAACCCCAAATACTGAAAAACCTCAGTTTTCTTCATAAAAGAATCTATGAACATTGATTTTTCTGCCTTAATCCTTCAAAAAACAGTGAAAAGGTGTCATTTTCTGCTGAAGAGTGTAATTTAGGGATATTCTGTTGGTCTGCTTTTTAATTAATTTTCTAGTTTAAACTGTTAGTTGAGGAGAAATTGAGCACTAGCCTATGAAACTTCTCTCTGACTGAGATAGAACTCGGTTCTGTTTATTGCACTGCAAGTATGCACATCTTGATCATGTTAGCAAGGATTTCTCTTGTGGGGTGCGGATTTTCTTGGCAAGATCAGTGCTACAGAGGCAGCCAGATAATCTCTTCATTTCTCATTACCATATGCTGGAAAAATAGAATTCATGCAAGTGCTGCAGCTGATGGGGAAAACTCCCAAACAGTCCTGAACCTTTTTTCGTGCACCTGCATTCCTTAGGCCTTTAATTTCTATCCTGTGCTGCATCTGTTGTGATGCCTTTTCCGCTGTCCGATTCTCGCACAGACTTTTTACTGCTTTACTGGAGCAGCTTGCAGGCAAACCACCATTTAATGGCATGGAAACTGTTGCACCAAGTGCTCTCCAGATGAGATGAGTCTTCAGGGCCTTTAGATGGGCACAATAGAAAAGCAGTGACAGTGGTCAGGGCAGGGTTAAAAATGGGGAAGCACAGTGGTAAGGTGAGCAAGGATTTGATTCTTGCCTAAGCTTCCTTTCCAGTTAGAATCAGTGTTTTTAAAATAGCCATCAGACTTGTTAAAGCATTTGTGTGGTGAAGATGTGTAGCTGCGATGTGCACAGCTTAAACCTTGGGCTTTGTTTTGCAGTGTCTGGTAGTGGCCAGCTGTGGTGGTTAAGCCAATGTCAGCTATTCAGAGCTTGTCTAGACTCTTGTCTGCATGATTTTTGTTTTCAGCTTTGTTCAGCTGTTCTTACCTCATTTGATTTTCTGTTTGTTTTGAATTTATTTTATTTGTTTTGGGTTTGGTTTTTGCTGGAGTTCTGGAAGGTGACCCAGTTAAATTTTCTGTTGTTTGGTATTTGCTATTTCCACCCACTGTGGCTGCTTCTTTGTGATGCAAAAATTCAGTCCTATCCTGGATGCAGGGGAAATGTGAGGGAGGAAACCAAGTCAAATGAATGCCAAGTGCTGTTTGAATGTTTGATGCACATGCTTGTGTTGCAGAAATGCTAAGCTGCCTTTGTCTATTTGTTGCTAGGTTAAGGATTGCAAGCAGGTACTTTAGAAACTGGGGAAATCCCAGTTAATAAAATAGCTAAAGATAGGTTAGAAAGTAAGAGCTGAGGAGAGAGTAGCAGTTAAGTGGTTTTTTTGGCAGTCCGTCAACAGGAAGGGGATTCACTTGAATGTTTCCGTCTTTTAATTTATTTTATTTCTTTTTTAAAGAAGAAATACTCCCTTCTGCACAGGCTGGCAAAACAGCTTTGATTTTTTTCTCCCCCTCTCTTTTTCCCCCTAGACATGCTTAGCTTACAGGATTCTTCCTCACACACCTGCTACCACATTCACAAATTATTTTAGACTTAGGCAATCAGAAATTGAGGGCATGTCTCTGCAGAAGGCACTGAAGAAGAAATTTTGATTGCTCTGTACTGATGGAGATCTTGGGGCATAGGCCAAACTGGAGATCTTGATTTCTCTGCATATTCTCTTTTTGCAATTGCACTGTTCTTTCTGACTCTTATCAGTGCTTTCAAGCTAAACACAGTGCTTTTGATTTGCTGCTGCTTCACCAAAGAATGCTGTTGTCTGTGTTCCTCTTTTTAATGTCAAACATTCCTAAGCTTTTTGGAGAACTTATATGTATTCAGTGATGTCTGTGTCTTACCCAGCAAAGCAAGTTTGTCAAGCTGCCTCAGAAAATGATGAGGAATTCAGAGGTGCTGTGTTCTCCCAATTGTCTGTATTCGACTTTTGTGTGTGCTAGAGGTAGGCATTGGTAGGCCAAGTTCAAACCTTTTGCAGTTTTATATATAGAAGATATTCTTCCTCTGCTTTTAGAAGTTCAAATTGAGATAGAATCTTCTGGGTATGCATAGGGAATGGATATGACTGCATATTGGGTGTTTTTAGTTGAATTAAATCCATGTCCTTGATTCTAGCCTATTCTTTGGGACAGTCTTTTTTCGTATTTTGTCTTTTGGAGAAGTTAAGTCCAGCAAGGGACTTAATACCCAAAAAAAACAAAGGTGACTTATTCCAGCCAGAGATCACTGTTTATCTTACTATTCCAGAGGAGAATATTCACCTTGTCAAAGCTGAAGAATTCAGACATCTCCCTGCCAGCACTTTCATTTCTTTGTTCGTCTTCAACGCTCTTTTAGTACTTGTTAATTCATGCTTTCCTGCCTGTATTGTGCTCTGGTATGTGCGCAGGCTGCTGAATTCAGGTCTTTGTAGTGATGCTGTAGTTTTTTTCATGAGCTTGTGGTATAGTGTGTGGGTGGAATTGGAAAGGGAAACAATTAATTTTGGACTGATCTTTAATACTTGACATTCTGCTTCCATCTGATAAGCAGTATGAGTGGGATATCTTCAAGGAACATGAATCAGTTTAAGTCCATGCACAAGGGAGATGGGAACAGTTGTGCCCAAGTAAATTTCCACTCCTCTGGAGGGCATTTATAAGATGTGCCTTCTAAGGTAGCAGCTGGCACATTGCACAAGGATGAAGAAATAGGGGAGTGGAAATAACCTGGAGGAGGAGTTCTGTGTTAAATCAGTGTGAAGGAAAACCTGATGGACAACTACAGTTTTCAGATTTTGCTGGCTTTTTGGTTGCTGGGTTTTTGTTCGGGGTTTTTTTCAGGTTGTTGTTTTGGTTTTGGGGCTTTTTTTGTTTGTTTTTAACATAAGATTATGGCATAGAATTGATAAAACTTCAGCACTAGCAATCTGGCGGTTCTTTGCCCAAAGAACAGTGTCCCTATTTTATTTCATTTTTTATTTTAAATCTAGACAATATCTTGAAAGAATTGTTTTTTCAGAATGGTTTTTGTCATTTTAATGTAACAGCTGGTCTAAAAACGTGTAAGCAAGCAACACACTCATTTCCAAAAGCTGATTCAATTCTAATTATGTCATCTAGAGACAGAGATGAGTGTGTGACTATTCTGACCCCGATTGTCAGTTTTTTAAGGTGATACACCCTGCTACCACGGGGTTTCCATTCTAAGCTGTTGGCAAGACTTTTGCTAGTTACCTGAACTTTGTTCACAACAAAGCACTAGTTTGTAGATTAGGATGATGGGGATTTATTTCCAGTGTCATTGTATCACTCCCAGGAAAATATAGCAAAAGATCAGGGTGGGGGGGAATGGTGTGTGTGTGCAGAGAATGAACTCTCCTCTCTCCCTTCCCCATCTGACAGGAACACACAGATTCCACTCACTTTTTTTAGCAGTGAGGGAACAAATTGAAATCTCTTGTTACATTTCACCAATGTTGAAAGTTTATTAAAAACAGAAGAATGATAATTTTTAGTTAGAATTTAAAATTGCTACAGTGTAGCACACTGTATTAATTTCAGCTGTAACAGAGTAATGTACTTTTTCTTAATTGAGTAATGTACCTTTTCTTAATTGAAGCTTTTAGTTGTACTTTGGGCTAACTGTTCCTGATCAGACTTCACAGCCATAGGCTACGATGCCTTCTAAATTACTTCTTTGTCTGCTGGTACCTGTGAAACACTCCAGGTTATTCTCATGGAGCTTGTGAGAACAGAACTAAGATACAAGTTCTTCTTCAGAAGAGTATGACCTTTCTCAGGGTGTGTTTTGCTGTCACCTCTTATCTCACATCTTTCCTGTGACAACTCACTTTTCCCAGCAGCCCTAAACCTAATTATTTCTTAAGCCTTTCCAGGTTGAGCTGAAGATGACCATTTTGTACCGTGAATGGTACAAAAAATACTGTGGCTTTAATGTTAATCACAGTCCCTTTATTTTGTGGAGAGGGAAGGGCTACCATGCACATTAGATTGAAGTTGCCAAAGTAGTAACTGTCTGTACTTTAGTAATAGCTGTACTTGCTGCTGTTTAATTAAGCACAGGATCTGTTGATGCAGTATGCTTTGGTTTAATGATCCAGCCTTGAATGAGCTTAGTGTATTTTTAGTTTGTAGCTAAAGGGTGAAATTGAGCATCTTTTTAGAATAAATAAATAAATTTAAAACCCCTTTCAGCTGCTTATTTCCTTCTCTGTACTAATCCTTCCTCCCTCCCCTCCCTTCCTCCTCTGGATTTTTAGCACCCTTGTGAATAATGAATGAGCCTGAGGATTAAATTCTGTTTTTCTGAAGTGGACTCCTCTGTTTGCGTAAAACAGCTAACCTGGTTTCAGTTCTGAGCAGTGCTGAGAGGCTTTTGCTTCTGATGGAAATAGTGGGTTTTTAAAAATCCTTTGGCATTCCACGTGACTCCTGTAGCATGTCTGACCCTTATTTACTGCTGAGCAAGTTTGAACCAGCTGTTATTTCTGCAAATCCACTTCATTCATTAATAGACCTTAAAGGTCAGTGTGGATTCCTGTGTGCATGGGAGCAGCCATCAATATTTGATCACTTTCTCTTAAGATTGATGAGAGGAACTCACCTGCCTTTTGTATCCTGATCAGTGGGCTTTACAGGCCTGAGACAGCACATTTATGAGTCTTTTTTCTTTGCCCACTGCAGCTGCCTATTCCCATTAGTTGGTAGGAGCAGGACAGCCTGGTCTGAATGCGGTCACTGCAGACTGGCAAGCCCACACTTCCTTCTGCATTGCTCCAAGGCAGCCTCTTCTGAAAACAGAAGGAAGGAAGAGAGATCCCATATCTGTTGAAAAGGCACGGTCATGCCAGAGTTGGTTACTAAAGGACAAATAGTAGTATTTTTCCATTTGTTTGGAATTGCTGGTGTGAGTTCTAGCCATCAAGATACCTACAGTACTGCTGTGATCACCATACTCCCCTAACAAACATTAATCCTCTGCCCACAAGAGAGGATAGGCAGTGCCTGTACCTCAGCAGGTCTTGTTCCCATCCTGGAAAAGGCCTTTGAGGGAGAAAGAATAGCTCCATTTCTGTGCTCCTTCGGTTGTTCCTTGTGGCAGGACTATAAAACACAGGTTTCTGCTGTGTTAGGGAGCAGGGGAAGGGCACTGAGAAAAGCTATGCAGAGATAAGGCTCTCTTGCTGCACAAATCAGCAAGCAAGGATGTAACTTTTAAAATTTAATATGCTACTAGCCCAGTCTCTTTAAAATCTAAAACACAAATTACTGCTTAGTCTCAGGTTTTGGTTTTTGTTGTGATTGATGCATCTTTTTTTATCCAAATATTCAAAGAGTACTTTTCATATTTTGTAGTTGCTCTCAAGCCTGCAGGTTTAAACAAAACACTGTCTGCACCTTAGACCGTATTTAAAATACTGAAAAATTGGCTGGCTTTTTTTACCATTGACTTGTTTAGTCACTTGAAAGGCAATGCTCATGGTTCGTTGATGATGAATACAGAACTCATTTTTACATGTAATGAGTTTGGAAATGATGTGGTTTGTTATTGCTCTTACCTGTAGCTTCAGCTGTAGTAAAATTGGAGATGCCGAGCTCTTGGTAACAGGATAGAGGCACTTTGACATACTCCTTTTGCTGATGTTTTGTTCTTACAAATGTGGTCATTAAAAACATGATCAGAAATTTTGCTCATGTAATGCTAGACTTTTGGTCTATCATGAACTTGTTGCTTTTAACCTTTCCCTTAAGACTATCTTAAGTTAACTCTTAAAAATAGACATTTTTATTTATACTTTTGGACAAAACCTGCAGGATGTTTGACTGAACTTCTTTATGTAACTTCTCTTTGCAGTCTGAGATTTCTTAATGCATCTGCCAACAAACTGGAAATGCTTCCTCCAGCCACCCTTTCTGAAGAAACCCATAGCATCTTGCAGGAGTTGTATTTGACCAATAACAATCTCACAGATAAATGTGTACCCTTGCTAACAGGCCACCCACACCTAAAAATCTTGCACATGGCTTACAATCGCCTACAGAGCTTCCCTGCAAGGTAAGGAACTCGTTTCACTGCCTCTGGCCCACGGGTGGGTGGGCATCATGAAGTATTTTCACAGCAAGAGCTGAATTGCACAGGAATGTGGTGGCAGAGGCTGCATTTTGGGTGTAGTGGTACTGCAGTGGGTGGATTCCCCTGCTTATGCTCTCCTGCACATTGCTACCTTCCCTTGCAGTACAGGCAAGTGAGTGATGCTTGTTACTTGGTGAGTTTTCATGGTGCTTGAAACTCTTTTCAACTGGACTAATTTAGCATGATCACTCTGCTATTGCAAGTCAAGCAAGGAGGTCTTCTGTTCTCCCTGGCTTGGTAACTTTGCTTACACCTGGTGAGCTTTTCCTCACAAGAGATTTGTGAGCACAGCCGTCTGGAAATGTCCTTTGGAAGTGGACTAAACTCCACTAGGGAAAAATCCTCTCAACTCCAGAAGGAGATTCTGCCTTGGCAGCAACTTCTGTGCTTTCAGTTCACTCTTTTTTAATCAGGAATCTTTCAAGTGTAAGATGTGCTGTAAAACTGATGGGGTACAACCTTGAAAAAGAGATGCCAATAAATAATGGAAGAGACATCTCTGTCCTTGTGTGATATTCTGAGCAGCTGGGCTTCAGCAGCAAGGAGAAGGGACAGAGATGAATTTAGGGGGAAGGGCTGAGTGGGATGCTAGGAGAGGGAGGGGAAAATGTGAGGTGGAGAGATTTAGTGAGAAACTAGGGTTGATAGAGAGAGGAAGAAAGGAGGAAAGAGTGAAAGTGAGCTGGTAAGCAGGGAGGATGTAAGCAAAATAAGTAATTTGAAAGGTAGAGTTAACAAACACTGATGGAAGAAGTACACATTTTGTTCTACAGCTGTATTCGCATCTGACATGAGGAGAGCTGACAGGCACTGCTGTGAACAAGAATCAAAGCCTGTGATTTTATTCTCTTAAAGTAACAAAAACCATTGCTCTTATCACTGCTTCAAAATAAAATATGCGTCTATTAGAAGAAAAATTCTCAAATTCTTGTTTTCATAGCAAAATGGCCAAGCTGGAAGAGTTGGAAGAAATCGATATTAGTGGGAACAAACTGAAAGCCATTCCAACAACCATCATGAACTGCAGGCGTATGCATACTGTAATTGCTCACTCCAACTGCATTGAAGTCTTCCCAGAAGTCATGCAGCTTTCTGAAATAAAGGTATGGAATGAATGTGCTTTGGAAAAAGCAAGCGTAATGCAATGTTACCAATTCTCTTCTTCCCTCAGGTCTCTCATTGCTATGGGATAGTATATTCTCAGAAGAGTATGGGGATCTGACAGTTGCTTTCTCCTCTGAAGTCATATGCAAAATATTTGCCCCTGTGCAGCCTCAAAGGGGAAGGAAGAGGAGCCTCAAAATCTGATTTTACACTTACCTTGGTTACACTGTATCTTTTCTGCCAGATAGGTGTTAATTGTCTTCCTTGATAGTCTGTTTTGATATGACTTAAACATTTGGCACAAACTGTGCATAGTTAACTCTTGCTGCCTTGGCAGTTGGTTGGTTCTGTAGGAATGGACTTTGTTTAGAGCACGTCTTAAAAACCGCTGGAGCTGCAGAACAGGATAGGCCTTGGGGACAGAGATAAATTCAGGGAGCACAGGATTTGAGTATTTAGGGACTCTACTTTTATTTTCCTAATTGCAGTCATATTTTGCACAGCAGGAAGAGTAGCTAATCTGTCTCCTGACTGTGTTTCTAGAAGTAATTCTGTATTT